>NC_068352.1:19944895-20093756 GCF_014633365.1 Diospyros lotus
ACAACTACAACAGTTCAATTCAACTGTTTCGGATCTGCAAGTTCAAGTGGAATTGTGGGAGATTGGATCGACCAGGAACCATGAGGCGATCGTGGCGATGGATAGGAAAATGGATAATTCCATGGAAGGACTGAAAAGGAGATTGGATAGAGCGATCTCACAAATTAGAGATGAGGAGGGAAACCAGATCCGGGATTAGCTCCAGAGTTTCGTGGTGATGTTTACTCGACAAAACCAGGTAAGAATCTCCTTCGACTTTCCTCCTAGAAAAAGAACATAACCAATCTTAATCAAACATGGAATGGGTAATACAAATGCCAGCCCCTTAGAAATAGAGGTGGATTTGACAAAAGTAGAGGAGAATGTGGTAGAACGATGGCAAGAGGGACTAGTTGTTCTAAATTAGCCAAGGTTTCTGATGCTTAAATTAGAGATCCCTATGTTTGATGGGGTTAACCCACATGGGTGGGTGAGGAGGTGTAAACAGATGTTCAATTGGTATAATGTGCCAGAAAGACTCCTATTGGCTCTTTGGCAGCTACTTATTTCAATGATGCTGAGGGTGCTTGGTATCAAGGCTGGTCGAAGGTAAGGGGATGGTGTACATGGGATGAATTTGCAGAAAAGTTGTGTGAGAGATTCGGGGATAGAAATAGGATGGATGTAGTAGAAGAATTTAACAAACTTAAGCAAGGAGGAGTACAATCCTACCAACTCCAATTTGAGGAGTTGAAGTCCCTAATGCTCAATCTCAACCCACACCTCTCCAAAGCATACCCTGTTTTCAACTTCGTGAGCAGGTTGAGGCCCATGGTGAAGATGCTACAACTTGGAACAGTGGAACAAGCAACCGAGAGTGCTAGGCTATAGGAGTTAATGGTGGAAGCAATAATAAAGAAACAGAGACAACAGTTGAGGGGAATGATCATTAGTATTATGTCATAAGCGAATAAGGGGTATGGTAAGGAAATGATCAAGGTGAACCAAGGATCAAAAGGGGTGATGATCCCCACCCCTGCTAACCCTATAGGAATGCAAGGTGGAAAGATGATCGAACAGAGAAGGCAAGCAGGGTTGTGTTTCAAATGTGGGGACAGGTACTTCCCTGGACATCAATGCAAGAAAGGCAACTTCTCTTGCTTAAAGGGGAGGATGGAATTATGGTAAAGGAAGAGGAAATAGAAGAACCAAATGAATTAGAAGGGGAGGATAATGGGGAGATCTTCCTACATGCTCTTAAGGGGTTAGCCAACAACAAGATCATCAAAGTTGAAGGGAAGGTACAAGATTGTAGCCTTATGATTTTGATTGACAGTGGGAGTACCCACAATTTTTTGGATGAAAGTACAGCTAAAAGATTAAATTGTCGACTCACGAGAGCCCAACCATTGACAGTCATTGTGGCTAATGGCAATAAGGTGTTGAGTAATTCAACTTGTGCAGGTTTTTGCTAGGAGATGCAAGGGGAATCGTTTGAGGCTGACCTAAGGCTTCTAAAACTGGGGGATTGTGATATAATGTTGGGGTTGGATTGGATGAAACAAGTGAGCCTAATAAGCTTTGATTTGAACAGGATGTGAGTAACCTTTGAGAAGAAAGGTAAGAAGCTTACACTTACTGGCAGCAAAGAGATAGGGACTTGTAAGATGATCACTTGAAAGAAACTTCAAAAGATGTTCAAGAACAAATTGGCCCAAGTTGCCGAACTATTTTCCATTCAGACTATGGATGTGACAGAGGAGAGCATGGAGCAAGAAGGGGAGTTACAGCTAGCTATCAACACTCAGACACGAAACAACTTGGAGGTACACCAATTACACCTACTTAATATAATATTGGCTGAATTTGAGGATCCCTTTGTAGAACCTCACTTCCTACTACCTAAGCAATTATTCGACCATTCCATTAACCTTAAACCCAATGCTAAGCCTATCTATCACATTTCTAGGGTTAGCTAGGGTTTTGATTAGAATTAGGGGGAGAAATCAAAATGATAGAATTAAAGGAGGGACATAAATCAATAGAAAGAGAAGGAGAAATTAGAGAGAAACGAGAGAGGAATAGAGAGAATTAGAAAGAATGGGAATTCAATTTCATTTCACAAGATAATCCCATCCTCTTACAGTAGCCCTTTTATAGGCATAGCTGGCTCCTAACAAATTACAAAATATCTCCTAACAAACTATTATAATCCTATTATAATTTTGCCCTTCCATTGGTCCTAGGGTCATAACACTATCAACATTAGATCTTACGTAATCCCCCAAACCAAAAGACGGAGATCGAAAAGATGGTTAAAGAAATTAATGTTGCACAAATCCTTAATTAGACCAAGTCAAAGACCCTATGCATCCCCTCTCCTACTTGTCAAGAAAAAGAACGAATCATGGCATTTTTGCGTTGCCTACCGTCAACTCAACGCCCTAACCATTAGAAACAAGTTTCCCATACCAATTATTGAAGATTTGCTAGATGAGCTAAAGGATGCCACTATTTTCTCCAAACTAGACCTACGTTCAATTTATCACCAAATTTGAATGAAACCAGATGACATTCCCAAGAGAGCTTTCAAAACCCATCACAGCCATTACGAGTTTTGGTGATGCCATTCGGGCTCACCAATGCCCCTGCTACATTTCAATCCCTAATGAACTGAGTATTTGAGCCATTTTTATGCCAATTTATCTTGGTCTTTTTTGATGACATACTCGTATACAGCCAAACCTTTAGCCAGCACCTAGATCACCTAAGAACTACATTTGAGATTCTCAAGTCTAACCAACTGTATATTAAGAGGTCGAAGTGTGCCTTCGATCAAGGGCAAGTGGAGTACCTTGGGCATGTTATTTCTGGGGCAGGGGGCGAGCACCAACTCAAGGAAGGTGGCAACAATGGTTACATGGCTAAGACCTACTAACATAAAGGCATTGAGAGGGTTTCTAGGGCTTATAGGATACTACAGGAGATTTGTGAAACATTATGGAATCATAAGTAGGCCTTTGACGGAGTTGTTGAAGAATGATGGGTTTAAAAGGGTCTGGAAGCTAAAATAGCTTTTGTATAGTTGAAGGAGGCTATGAGCAAAGCACCAATGATGGGATTATCGAATTTCGACAAACCATTCACACTGGAGACTGATGCCTGCAACACTGGAGTTGGGGGGCAGTTTTGATACAGGAGGGAAGGCCTTTGGCATTCCTCAACCAAGCCTTATCCCCCAAGCTCTTGGGGCTAAGTATTTGTTAAATCATTTGTCTTAGATTAGTTAAAAGGCTTGGGAGGATATTGATTAGGGATGTATTTGGTATTTCAAGGGTTAGTTTCTAGAAGGTTGGTTAATATTGTAACGGCTATTATAACGATCGGTTTGTTACCTTGTAATGTCTCGTTATGTATTATAAATAGGGGGTCGAGGGGGATGGGGGTCTCATTTGAAACATTGATTTTTCTATCTTGAGCAGGAAGAGATTGAGTATGTGCTATGTGTGAGAGAAAAGTAGTCCGGCTTTGTAATCTCAAAATAGGGCTGTGAGAGAACTGTGAGCAGTGCATGTAATCATCTGCTGTGTTTTCAAGATAGTGAAAGAAAGGCCAAAAGCAGTCTGGACGTAGGTTCTTCATTTGGAGAATTGAACCAGGATAAAATCCCTTCTTCTTGTGTGTGTTTGTTCTTTTCTATATTCTGTGTTTTCTCTTTCGTGCGTGGAGTGTTTCCTACTGTTCTTACGGATTGAGAGATTGATTATGTGAGGCTGAAGACTGGGATTACAATCTAGTATCACAACAGGTGTCGCGCCTTTCAAGAAATCAAGAAACTCACGAAAAGGGAATTGATAAGGGCAGTTGATCATGGCATCGTGCTTTATTTTTCTCTCTTCAAAGCTTTGATATTAATTTGTATACATTCATTTAAGCTTTGTTTGTATTTTGAGAGACATTGTAACTAAGAGATTCATCTCTTAGATTCTCTCATATTCTACATTTCTTGTTTTTCCTAACTTGTGTAGGTAGAGGGCCAACTTGTACCAGTAGGAGATTGTAAATTCCTAGTCTTGGACTAGAGAACCTACTTGGTTTAAGTAGAGGGTTTTAGTGGACTGTTTGGAAAATCCTTAGTAATGAACTAAGGTAGTGGATTAGGCTTAGGTTAAACCGAACTACTATAAATCCTTGTATTCATCTCTTGCTTGTGTTTTTATTTCATTTATTATTTCAAGCATTTCAATAATCCTCACTTGCATCGAATTTTCCATAAAAAGGATTTAAAGTTCTATCAAGTTTTTAAAATAACCAATTCACCCCCCCTCTTGGTGTGTGTCATAATCCTTCCAGTCTAACATCTTCTTCATTTGTCTCAAGGCACGACATTGAGAAGTTTGATGGGCAAAACGACTTTGCCCTCTGGAAGATGAAGATAAGTACTCTCCTTGGCAATATTGGCCTTGAAGAGGCACTAGAAGGAGAATCTAAAATGCCCAAAACCTATACAAAAGAACAGAAGAAGGATATCCTCAAGAAGGCCTACAATATGGTAATTCTAAGCCTCGATGATAAGGTCTTAAGGGAGGTGTCCAAAATGAAGACGGCAACAGAGATTTGGCTCAAGCTGGAGTCTCTACATGACAAAGTCCCTTTCCAGCCGTCTCTACCTAAAGGCTATGTTCTTTATTTTTAAAATGCATGATAATCAAAGACTTCAAGATCACATGAGTTTAATAAACTCTGTTTAGATCTTGAAAACATAGATGTCAAATACAATGATGAGAACAAGGCTTTAGTCCTGCTCCATTCTTTACCTAAGTCTTATGAGACTTTTGTTGACATCTTGAAACACAGAAGAGACACCTTAACACTAGAGGTGTGATAAGTGCCTTAAATTCTAAGGATTTAAGGAGCGAGGTGGAGGGAAAATCCTCCACAGGGGATGTCTTGACCATAAGATCTAGAAGCTTTAAGAGAGACCATAGAGGTAGGGGAAAATTTAGGTAGAGGTCTAGGACAAGAAAGAATCCTATAAGATGTTACCATTGTCATGAAAAATGCCACATTAAGAGACATTACCCCAAGAAAAAGGACTTTCTCGATAAGGAGAATGCTGATGGGGGTGTAAATGTGTGTGAATTTGAGTATGACAGTGTTGATGCACTGGCAATTTCAAAAAGAGCCGAGTCTAATGATTGGGTTATGGACTCCGGCTACTCTTACCACATGACCCCTAAGAAGCATTGGCTACTTAATTATCAAGAAATAAATGGGGGAAAGGTCTTACTAGGCAATGACCATGAGTGTAAAGTATTAGGGATTGGTGATATAATGCTGAAAATGCATGATGAATCATATAAAACCCTCACTGTAGTGAGGCACATTCTAGAACTCAACAGAAACTTAATTTCTCTTGGTGAGTTGGATAGGAATGGCCTTAAATTTAAGGGTGCGGGTGTAGTATTAAAAATGTAATACCCCAAGAGCCCAGAGAAGGATAGTATATATCGAAAATAAGTAAGGAAGGAAACAACACCAGCTGGATACATTTTGGGCTGAATGTAGGCAAGAAACTCCAGGGTTAAGCGTGCTTGAGCTGGGAAAGTTCAATGATGGGTGACCCCCTGAGAAGTTCGCGTAGCCCCATCAGGGTAAGTTATTCCGGTCCTTCCTATCGCTCGATGCGGGATGTTATAAGAAAATATCAAAGGGATCCCTAGTATGTATGAAGGCAGTGCTACAAAATGGCATATACCTTTGCAAGCAACCACCTTGAGTGGTGAAGCTGCAATAGCAAGCAGCAATGTCCAAAAACCATAGTTATCAAAGGCGCGCAAGGCGCCAATTTGGCGCCTCACCTGGGTCGAGGCGAGGCGGTTTTGGCGAGGCCCTAGCCTTGCGCGCCACATGAAACTTAGGTCTTTTAATTAAAATTAGCAGCCCAATTGGTCCAGCCTCTCCCGACTCCAGCATCCAGCAGCGCCTGCATCCTCTCCAGCCTCTCCCGATCTTCTTCTTCCTCACATGCATCCTCTCCAGCCTCTCCCGATCTTCTTCTTCCTCACATGCATCCTCTCCAGCCTCTCCCGATCTTCTTCTTCCTCGCCCGCATCCTCTCCGGCCTCTCCGATCTTCTTCTTTCTCTCCAGCCGCGACCCCCTCCTTTCTTCCTCCTCCCCAGCCTCTCCGATCTTCTTCTTCCTCTCCAACCGCCACCCCCTCCTCTCTTCCTCCTCTCCAGCGTCTCCGATCTTCTTCTTCCTCTCCAACCGCGACCCCCTCATCTCTTCCTCCTCTCCAGCTCGGCCCGATCTTCTTCTTCCTCTCCTCTCCAGCCGCGACCCCCTCCTCTCTTCCTCTCCTCTCCAGCTCGGCCTAATCTTCTTCTTCCTCTCCTCTCCAGCTACAACCCCCTCCTCTCCTCTCCAGTTCGGCCTGATCTTCCTCTTCCTTTCCTCTCCAACCGCGCCTGCCTCCTCTCTTCCTCTCCTCCCCAGCCAAGCCCACCTCCTATCTTGTTAATTTCCTCTCCAGCTCGGCCAGCCTCCTATCTTGTTAATTTCCTCTCAAGTTGTTAAGTAGTCTGCTGCTCTTCAAGTCCAAGTTGTTAAGCAGTAGCTGCCAATCTCGGTTCCATTCCAACCTCCCCTCTTCTTGTGAGTTTGCCTCCTATCTTGTGAGTTATTTACTTGTTTTTTATTAATTATTTCTTGCATTCTTGCTTAATTTCTCTTGCTGGTTGCTGCTCTCTCTTTATAGTTTATACTATTGTTTTTTTTCTAAAAGGTGCGCCTCGCCTCGTGCGCCTCGCGCCTCAGGCTCCAAGACCCTTTGCGTCTCGCTGCGCCTCTCGCCTTTCAGAACTATGCCAAAAACAGGCAAGGCAATGGCATCTACGGATGTCACACATAACTGAGCAAGGGCTCAAGGAACTTGCCAAGCAAGGTATTTTAGGGCATGGTTAAGTTACTGGACTAAGTAAATGTGAGTCATGTATCTATGGCAAAGCTATCAAAGTAAAGTTTAGCAAGACAGCCATTCATTCATCTAAATCACCCCTAGATTATATTCACTTGGATTTGTGGGGGCCAGCTCAAACCCTAACCCATGGTGGCTCTTAGTATTTCCTATCAATCATTGATGACTACTCTAGAATGTTATGGGTTTATGTCTTAAAAACAAAGGATCATACCTTTGAGGCATTTAGGACATGGAAAAATATGGTAGAGAACCAAAAGGGTGGGTCTATCAAAACTATAAGAACTGATAATGGGCTTGAATTTTGCAATAGGGAGTTCAACCAAATGTGCAAGGATAGTGGGATTGTTAGACACTTAACTGCCTCAGGTAACCCTAAACAAAATGGGTTGGCCGAAAAGAATGAACAGGACCCTATTGGAAAGGGTAAGATGCATGTGCTTCCATGCAAATATGCCTAAGTCATTATGGGGAGTGGTAGTTTCAACTGCAACCCATGTGATAAACAGGTCACCATCAGGTGCCATTGAATTTCAAATCCCCTATGAAAGATGGACAAGGCATAAGCCAACTCTAAGTCACCTTAGGGTATTTGGATGCTAAACCTATGCTCATGTGAAGCAAGGCAAGCTAGAACCTAGGGCCAAGAAATGCTTATTCACAGGATACTCCACTGGTGTAAAAGGCTACAAATTATGGAACTTTGAACCAGAACGGCCAAGAGCAATAATCACAAGAGAAGTGACATTTGATGAAGGTTCTACCATGAAAACAAGAAATAAGGAAAGCCAACCAATCTTAGGGGAAAATGCTAAGTCCATAGATGTGGAAATTAAAGGAGTAGTGTCTGAAAACACCCAAGAAGCATCTAAAAACGATTAGGATCTAGATGATCAGGTCCAGGAAGAGAATCAAGACTAGAACTCAACTCAATATGAGGAGAGTGAAGAAGGTAGTGATG
This sequence comes from Diospyros lotus, assembly GCF_014633365.1. Taxonomy (NCBI): domain Eukaryota; kingdom Viridiplantae; phylum Streptophyta; class Magnoliopsida; order Ericales; family Ebenaceae; genus Diospyros; species Diospyros lotus. The sequence continues at coordinate 19,952,817 of NC_068352.1, forward strand.
CAGACTCTACCTAGGAGATCAACCAGACACATCTAGATACAATGTGGCTAAGGACAGGCAGCAAAGGACCTGAAGGCCTCCCCAGCGATATGGCTTCTCAAACTTGGTGGCATATACACTATCAAGTGCATCAAAAAGTGTAGGAGATGAACCCCTGACCTAAGAAGAGGCAATGGCCTCTAAAGAATAAAAAAAGTGGATAGAAGCCATGATGTCAAAAATTGCATCCTTAAGGAAGAACTAGACTGGGGATCTGTTGATAAGCCAAAAGGACAGCGTATAGTGGGTTGTAAATGGCTTTACAAAATAAAGAAAGGTGCTAAGATAACCTTAAACCTAGGTATAAGGCTAGGTTGGTTTAAGGGTTTTACTCAAGTTCAAGGAATATATTTCAATATCTCACCTAAAATCTCAATCTACTTGCTTCTCTATGTTGATGACATGCTCATAGCAAGTCAATCCGACCAAGAGATTCAACAACTAAAACTAAGATTAAAATCTGAATTTGAGATGAAAGAACTAGGTGAAGCAAAGAAAATTCTAGCGATAGGAATCTCTAGAAGCAAACAACAAAGGAAAATTTATCTATCTCAAAAATCTATCTAGAAAAGTTGATATCTAGGTTTGCAATGGCAAATGCTAAGGCAATGAATGTGCCATTTGCCTCTCATTTTAAGTTGTCCTCGAATCAATCTCCCAAGGATGAAGAGAGTATGAAGGAAATGGAAAATTTCCCATTCTCAAGTGCTATGGGAAGCTTAATGTATAGTATGGTGTGTACTCGGCTTGACTTAGCTCATGCAATGAGTGTTGTAAGTCGGTCTATGGCAAACCCAGGTAAAACCCACTGGAATGCCGTAAAATGGGCATTTAGGTATCCAAAGGGCTCATATAACATTGTTTTGTCTTATGGTGGAGTAAACATAGGAGAACTAGCTAGCATCATCAAGTTCTCGAATGCAGACTATGCTGCTGATTTAAACAAAAGGAGATCCACAACCGAGTATGTATTTAAGTTGTGGAACTCAACAATCAGTTGGAAATCAAGCCTCCAACATGTGATGACTTTATCTACAACCAAAGCTGAATACATAGCTGTATCGAAAGCTATAAAAGAAGCTATGTGGCTTAAGGGTCTAGTTAGCAAGCTCCTAGGGTCTGATGTGAAAGCCACTTTGATGTGTGATATTAAAAGTGCCATACAATTGTCAAAGAACCAAGCTCACCACGAAAAGACTAAGCATATAGACATTAGGCTCTACTTCATTAGGGAAATATTTGAAAAACAAGATGTTATATTAACCAAAGTTTTAGGTGAAGAGAATGTAGCTGACATGTTTACAAAAGTTGTACCTATCGCAAAGCTAAAGCATTGCATGAAGATACTGCAAGTAATTCAAGATGTTGAGTAAAGAAGAGCATGGCAGTATGGGAAGGTGCAAGTAGCAATCCTGAGGAAGCCTAATCTAACTCAAATGGGTGGAGAATTTGTTAAATCATTTGTCTTAGATTAGTTAAAAGTCTCAGGAGGATATTGGCCAGGGATGTATTTTGTATTTCAAGGTTTAGTTTCTAAAAGATTGGTTAGTATTGTAACGGCTATTATAACAGCCAATTTGTTACCTTGTAATGTCCACTCCTTATGTATTATAAATAGGGGGTCTTATTCGAGACATTGATTTTTCTATCTTAAGCGGGAAGAGATTGAGTATGTCTTGTGTGTGAGAGAAAAGTAGTTTGGCTTTGTAATCTCAAAATTCTGTATAGCCTGCGTGTATAGGGCTATGAGAGAACTATGAGCAATGCATGTAATCATCTACTGTGTTTTCAAGATAGTGGAAGAAAGGCCAAAAGAATTCTGGACGTAGGTTCTTCATTTGGAGAACTGAACCAGGATAAAATCTTGACTTTTTGTGTGTGTTTGTTCTTTTCTATATTATGTGTTTTCTCTTTCGTGTGTGGAGTGTTTCCTACTGTTCTTGTGGATTGAGAGATTGATTGTGTGAGGCCAAAGACTGGGATTACAGTATCAATGAGAAAGAGCTATTGGTTGGCTTAATGGCTACAGAGAAATGGAGGCACTACCTAGAAGGGAGTCAATTCATAATTAAAATGGATTATGAGAGTCTAAAGTTGTGCTACAATAGAGGCTTCATACGCACTTACAAAAGAATGGAATAGCTAAACTGATGGGCTTAGACTATATCATACAATATAAGAAAGGAAGCAAGAATATGGCCATTGATACTCTGTCTAGATGCCACGAGGAAGGATCCTCAACAACCATTACAGTCATAACCCCTAATTGGTATCAGGTGGTGATGACCAATTATGAAGGAGATGAGAAAATTAAGGAGTTGTTGGAACAACTAATATTGGATCCCAATGGAAGGCCAAGGTACACACTCACCAAAGGGGTGATTCGATATCATAGGAGGCTAATGATTGGGAACTATGAGCCACTTCAGAAGAAAATACTACACTCACTCCATGAATTCCCCTTGGGGGGACACTCGGGAATCCAAAACACATACTATAAGGTGAAATAGCTTTTCTGGGCTTGTTACAAATTTTGTGACAGATTTTGTAATGGCTTGTGACACATGTAGGAGGTGCAAATATGAGACTGTGGCCTATCTGGGCTTGTTACAACCCTAGTTATACCTACACAAGCATGGGATAGTGCGACAATGGATTTTATAGAAGAGTTACCTAAATCTAAGGGCAAGGATGGTATCATGGTCATGGTAGATCGATTCACAAAATTTACACATTTCTTGAGCCTCACTCACCCCTATATAGCACAGGAAGTGGCAAGGACTTTTTTGGATCAAGTGGTGACGTTACATGAGATTGCCTAATCCATAATTTCTGATAGAGATAAGATATTTACTAGCTTGCTCTGGAAATAGTTGATGCAATCATTGGGAGTTAACTCAAAATGTCTACAACCTACCACCCTCAAACGAATGGGCAGACAGAGAGGGTGAGGTGAATTAATGTGTAAAGACTTACCTACGTTGCCTATGCTTCATTCATCCCAAGAGCTGGCACAAGTGGATATCACTTGCACAGTGGTGGTATAATTCCAGCCACCATAACTTGCTCAAAAGGTCCCTGTTTGAAGCTTTATTTGACTATAAACCACTACTACTTCCTGTAGTGGGGGAGCATACTACAATAGCTACAGTTAAGTCCTATTTGGAGCAGAGGCAACAAGTCCTATAGCAACCAAAGAAAGAGTTGGCCACGGGACACAATCGCATGAAGCAATTTGCGGATCAAAGAAGTGAAAGGGAGTTCACAATAGGGGAGGAAGTCTACCTAAAACTCAGGCCTGCTCATCTTAAGGTTGCCGCACAAGGCCAGGTGACCAAGTTGAGCCCATGGTACTATGGGCCATTTCCTATACTAGCTAAGGAGGGAAATATGGCTTATAAACTTCAGTTACCAGAAGATTCATGAATCCATCCCGTTTTCCATGTCTCTTTACTCAAGAGATCAGTAAGAACACAGCAAGTAAACCCTACTTTACCCCAAATCAATAAGGAAGCTAATGTTACTACAGAGCCGAGTGCTATATTGGACCGGAGGGTTATATACAAGCAGGGAGCCTCTATCATACAAGTATGTCCAACCTTCACCATGATTAAAATACCTAGGAATATTTGCCTGATCTACTTTGATAGTTTCCGCAAGCAGCTAGCCAACTAAACATTTCTTGAGGGCAAGAAATTTTTCAAGCAAGGGGGAATTTGTCATGTTCTAACAGCTTGGGTGACTTACATGTGAGGGTAGTTATAGATGATGTGACTTATACCTAGAAAAGGTTATATGCAATTGTACTCTTTTCAGTTTTGGTGGGATTTGAGGTGTAGGGAATCAGTATATAAAGGACTGATCCTAGCCACCTAGAGACATCTAGAAATTCAATTGAAATTGATCTGCATTCTCCCTCACCAATTCTCTCTCTCTCTCTCCCTATCTCTCTTCATTTCCCTCTCTGTTTCTTTCCATTCCCTTATAGAATTTTCTCGGATCACATCTGATCAGTGAAAATTCAGTGTCAGATCAAAGATCTAACAATTTATAACTCCCCCCGATGGCAATGGCTTACATTCACTTGGACTAACAAACCACTACTAGGACTTGGTGACTTTCCTATCTAACATGATATGGAAAGGACATATTGAGATGCATCTAACATCGGAGAAGGACAGAGTATTATCAGGTCTTAGATTTTCAAGTGTTCATTGAAAAAGTGAGATTAAGGCTTGTGATTACTTTTGTTCAATTGAAAAAGTCAGAAAACCCAATTTGGTGTTGGAAAGACCTTGGCAAGGACTAGCACCACAGGAAGGCAGACCGACTGACATGTTACTTGGTGGCATGTTGTTGCTTTGACTTCTACATAAGTCTGCTTTCAGTAAAATATAAATCATATTTCGCATTACTTTTTGTGGAAACTAGAATAGTATTCTTAGAGAAAACCAAAAAATTGTAACTTCACAGGCCAATTGATGAAGATTATGCACCTTTTGAGTAACAAAGATTATGGGCAGACAGACCTTATTTAACCCATTGAAGTGCATGATTTATTTATGGAAATTCAATGAAATTATGCTCAAAATCTGGATCAACCTCACTTGAAGAATTTAGAGTGTGAGATTTAAAAGATGATTAAACAAGAGATGGAAAACAAAGAATCTGATTTTCAGAAAAAATTCCCACATTTGAGAATAGAGTAAAGAAATCTTTTTAAGTTGTTTGGTTTAAGTTATCTACAAGTTGTTTTCTCACAAATAAAGAAAGAAGAACTCCAAGAATTAAGAAGATGAACTTACAAAGCAAGGGTAAGGCTGCATGAAGATGACCCTATTTCATTCCCCACAAAGTAGGAAGCCTCCTGCACTGGAGACTCCCGAGACTCCCTTTACAGAACAAATCTCAACTTTACCTTTTTGAACTAAAGCCAGAAGATCAGAGAATGCATGAAAATGCCATGTCATCAGCCTTGAAGAGTATCATAAATACTTCCATGAGTTCATACACTGGATTCCAAGTGTACATGTTCCAGTGCCAGAGTCTGTGCACTGTGTTTTTTTCTATTACAACCTTCCAGGAAACTACGCCATATCAGGGAATTTGGAAGGAAAGGCATGCTAGCAATTAGTTGTTCTGCTTCCTTCAGATGTCCATGTCTGGTCAATAAGTCCACCATAACAATATAGTGATCCATGTCTGGTTCAATCCCCCAATTTGTTCTCATTTGCATAAAAAGAACTTTTCCTGCATCAACCAGACCACCATGCCTGCATGCTGAAAGCACAGCTTTAAAAGCCATTCCATCTGGCCTCAACCCAACCACCTCCATTTCTCTAAACCTCTGTAATGCCTTGGCTGCATGACCATGAAGTCCAAGTGATGAAATTATAGCAGTCCAGGAGATAATGTTTCTATCTGTCATTTCATTGAAAATTTTCAATGAACCCTCAAGGCTCCCACATTTTCCATACATGTCTATCATCACATTGTAAACAAATGTGTCACAGCGTTCAAAATGAGTTTTTATGATATAGCCATGTAGCGAACTACCCAAAGCGAAGTTGCAAAGTTTCGTGCAAACACTCAGAAGGCTAACATATGTATAGTTGTCAGGATAAATGGAAGCTACCTGCATATGTCCAAACAGTTCGAAAACCTCCTTGTAATCACCATTACGAGAACAAGCTGCAATCAAGATATTCCAAGATATAAGATCAGGTTCCTCAAGTAGAGAGAATAAGTCCTGTGCTCTATCATATTGACCTGTCCTATTGTAAATTCCAGCAATTACATTGGTAGGGACAACAGAAAATGGTGTGTCAGAAACAGGAACCAAGGTTAGGGCATCAGATACCAAGCCGTTTTTGGCATATGATGTGATGAGGGAGCATGACACATACTCATTTTGGTGGTAACCCATTTTTGTGATTAAAGAATGAAGCTGCTGCAACTCTATGACGAAAGAGGATTTAAGTGCAGAAGAAAATGTAAACTCATTTGGCCAACAATCAGACTGAATCATTTCTCGTAGCAGTGAAACAGAGGATGGGCAGCATTTATTTGAGTAACCAAAAATCAAAGCATTCCAAGAAACCACATTCTTCTCCTCTATATCACCGAAACAATGATATGCATCTTCTAACTCATCGTGTTTAGCGTACAAATCAACCAATGCACTGCCAACAAACACATCAGATTCAAACATGTATTTGATTATTTTAGCATGGACAAATTTTCCATACATCAGAATATGCGAGCTGGTACAGGAGTTAACTACATTAACAAATGTTGCCTGGTTAGGCCACACTTCATCTCCATGCATTCTCAAGAAAAGATCCAAGGCTTTGTCTGGCCTATCATTTTTTGCAAATGCTCCAATAATTGTATTCCATGACACAGTATCCCGAACTACAACATCCCCAAACATTTTCTCAGCTGCATGAGGCCCACAGGACTTCACATACATACTTATCAGAGCATTTCCAACTAAAACTTCGCAATTCAACCCATTTTTAATCAATACACCATGTATTTGTTCTGCAAAATCAAGATCCTGATCTGAAGCAAATGCTAATAAAACACCCACGTAAGAATATTCAGACAAAGCCACATCCCTCCTCATGAGTTCACGGAGCATAAAAAAAGACTCTTCAGCAAGCCCATGATGGCCAAACAAAGAAAGCATCGAGTTCCAAGTGACCAAGTTCTTGTGAGGCATTTCTTCAAAAACTTTAATGGCCTCATCTAAGAACCCATGCCTCCCGAACAGACCCAACAATGAAGTTCCAGCAAAAGCATCTGTGTAAAGCAACCCACTTTTTATAGTCAGTGCCTGCAAGTATAGCCCTTGGCAAAGATCCAAAGAAGCACACGACAAAAGCCCCCCGAATGTGTGCTGGCTAGCCTCAAACCCACAAGCCCTCATCTCAGAAAATAACTTCCAAGCTTCCTCTGCATTCCCGTAACGAGCATAAGCACCAATCATCGCATTGTAAGACACTACGTTCCGTTGAAGCATTTCGTCGAACAGCTTACGGGCAGCCAATAAGTCACCCGATGTCGCATATGCCGTGATGATATTGTTGTTAAGAAAGATAGGTTGTCGGAAAACCGACGCCATTGTAATGGAGAGCGCGTGGACAGACTTGACTGCTTCCAACGATCGGATTCCTGATCCTGAGCCCTCTTGGAGTAGCTGAACAAGCCTTTGCTGATTGAGTTCTCCATTGGCCGGTTGGAGAGGCACGGCGACATGAGAATGGAAATGGTAAAGAGGAACCGAGAAGAGATGTAGCTTGGAAGAAGAGAAGATTTTGTGGAACTTGAAGGGCAGTACAGAGCCGGAAGCTGCCTTTCTCATGCAGTTTTACAAGATCTCCAGTCTCCGGCGAAGCCTTCTCACTTTCTGGACAGTGATCAATTGCCCTGTTCAAACGTTCATTAATCTTCTTGGGGACTCAAACGTATTTCGATCTTAAATGATATTTGGTCCATAAAATAAATTCAAATTAGTAATTTTACTGCATAAAATACTTAATATAATTTTGTATTGATTTTAATAATTATTGTAAATGGACATTACCAATTTAAAATTAAATATCATTATTTTTTTCCCAACAAATGCAGCACATAAACTGACACAAGAAGATTAAACATATTATTTTCAAAACCTTTTCAAATTCTGTTCGGATAAAGATTTTTAAGAGGGTAAATTGTGCGGATCTTTTTATGATCTATGTCTCCTATACTTTAAAAATAGCTTTATAGGTCCCATGATTTAAATTTTTTACTCAAGCACCCTTTCTGTTACTAATTATGTTATTTAAAGTCTAATTAAGTAAAATTAAGTTATTTAAATAATAATTAAGTAAAATTAAAACTAAATTTAACCAAATAAAATTGAAAACAAAATATTAAAAAAAGTTAACACCGAAGGTTACTGACAATGGCCCTATGGCAACTAGAAGAAGAAAAACATGAGAAGAAAGAAAGAGAGATGGTCATTGGGTCAAAAATTTTATATCTAGATATCGTCAATTGTGTTACTTTTTATCCATGTTCTCCAACAATGTCGTCTATGCAAGCGATCGCGAATTAGTTATTTTTGAAATCCATCATTGGTATAAGTTCTAGAGAGAGCCCATCACCCATTAAGCAATGTCAGGCTTGGAGGGGAAATCATTGAAAATAAAAGGAAGAATCGATCAAGAAGATGGAGACTTATCAACTAGAGGAAGAAAAAAATCAGCAAAAAAAAAAATAATGAATAGGTGAAAAAGACAAAAAAATTGTCATCATTCACTTGCAACTTCATTGTCCAATGAAAAAGAAGTCTAACAACTTTGGCAATAAAAAAAAATAGACGAATGATGCTAGCAATAAAAAAGAAGATACAATAATAGCGAGTCCTCCCTTTTTTTTTGTGTTTTTGTAATTTTGGTTCATTCTCCAATTTCACCATCAGTAGGTTTTGGAACCTTCACCGTCAGTGGGTTACCCAAAACCATTATTGAGTAATCTGATAAGTTTTGAATTGATAAGAATCTAGGATAATATCTGTTAATGATGATGATCGAAGCAATGTGTTAAAAATGAAAATATATTAGTGAAAGTAATTGAGTGATGTATATATATCAATTGAGTAAATCAACTTTCTTAATCAAGTACAAATCCTTGTTCCTTGAGTAATATAGTGATCACTCATATTATGCTAGAAAGTTGGTTTCTATAATCGAGTATAAGTTATGTGTAATTAAGTAATCTTCTAAACTAAATCTTTTATTCGAGTAAAAATCTTTTATACTCGAATAGTGTTCTCTTTAGATAAATCTTAAAATAATATCAAATAGGGTATATCATGTTAATCAAATAAATATTATTTGCAATCGAGTAAGCAAAAGTTGTTCTAAATAAGTTTTGTACTTATGATTTAATCAAATAAGTTGTTCTAAATAAGTTGTACTATGATTTAATCAATTACAAATCATAGTATATTCAGATAAAGATTATATATACTCGACTAAATAAGTTTTGTACTTGAGTAGTCAATGCAAGTTTCTATTTGAACAAAATTAATCAAGTATTTTAACTTTATAATCGAGTAATCATCTAAGTGTACTCAAGTAAACAAATTTTGTAATTAAGTATGTATCTTTCAAAAACGCGTCAAGTCTCAAAACCCTTAGTGTAATTGAGTACTTGAAATATCAATCGAGTAAAAGTTTTAATATACTCAAGTAAATAAAGCTTTTCAATCGAGTAAGCTTTATAATTTTGTCTCAAAATTATATTTTAATCATGTAAAAGCAATTTGTAATCAAGTAAGTATGAAAAATAGTCTATTACAAAACATTAATACTCGAGTAAGGATGCAACTTAGTTGATTAAACAACAATTTGTACTCAAGTAATGTTTGGCATATTTTGAATTTTATAACCGTTACTTAGAGATATCAGAGAGAACAATTTCGACCGTTTGACCTTTATTTCATCATTTTATGAGATATGATTATGTTATCTTATAATAGAATGATAAATATGCTTATCTATTGTGTGCAAAATGTTTTATCTTAATAACATGCATATTTTTCTTAGTTAATTTGACTATTATTAGTCAAATTAAAAGAAACTGTGAATATGTGCAGATAACATGTGCTAAATTCAAGTTTCAAAACAAGGCCAAGTGTTGCACGAGATCAAAAGGCCATTGTCTTATGATTATAAGATAATGTCGAGCTAACCTAAACATAGACACAACCAAGCTAAATCTATTTTCAAGCCAAACTATGTTGTTTGAGTGATAGTCTTTTATGCTCATATTCCTTCACCTCAAGCCATTATCTAGTCGAATCTCATAAGATCTTCTTGAATAAAAAATTAAGAACATGAGAGTGGAGTGCTTGACCATTTATATTATTTTCACTTCTCTTGTTTATTCTCTCCTGTGCTATATTTCTTATTCTTTGAGGGTAATTCTTGTTGTGAACTTGACTTTTATTTCATCTTCCAACAAGTGTTTGTAAAGGTTCTACCTCTACCCGTAAAATGTATGTATTTGTGTTGCTTTGTCCTTAAAAGCAGAGGTTGCTGCTTAACTTGCAAAAATAGAGGTTACAACTGCTCTTATAAAAGTTGGGATTCTTACTTAATTTATGAAAAATGGAGGTTTCAGTTAAACTAGTAAAAAATTGTGTATGGGTTGTAATTGATTCCTTAAAAGCTAATCTCTTAGTGGATATTTTAAATTCTTAATGAGGAGATGAGGTAATGGACTAGGCTTATTAGCTGAACCACAATAATTTGTTGTGTCTTGTGAATTACTTCTTATGTTTTAATGGTGTAGTTTTTCACCTACCATGCAGTGTTTACATATTTGAACTTAGCTCATTAGTTTCAAGTATAATAGTTTCAATTTTCATTACGAGCATAAAAGATTTTTTAACATCACTACTTTCATGCATACTTCTTGAATGCATATTTTTCTGTGACATTTGAAGGTTAAAATATAAAAGAGTAGACAAAATATTATTGCTGTTAGTATAAGAGTTTCCTTATTCCTCTTTTCAAATACAATCACATTTTTATATATATTCTATGTCTGAAACATGTCTAGGATAATTTTTATGAAAAATATATTAATGCATATAAATTTATATTGTACTGTTGCATCTCGTTTTATATTATGAAATATATCTTTTCAAATCAGCCTTGATGCATATTTTTTAACATTGTAAAAATATTCAATGCACCCAATTCATCCCACTCTTGTGTGTTCTTTGTCCCACCAATGTTCTAGAACCTACTAGAACAACCGACATTATAGGTTTCTTTCAATTTTTGTTTTTTTAATTTTGTTTGATTAAATTTAATTTTAATTTACTTAATTATCATTTAATTAACTTAATTAAGGTTTAATTAATTGAATTAGTAATTAAGAAAGTATCTAAGCAAAAAAATTAAAACCATAAATACCCTTAAAATCTTTATAGAATAACCCAAATGAGGTAGAATCTAAGTGCAATATATCCTTTTAAATTTAAACTCTTTCATTTAAAATTTCATATTATTTTATTCTTTGACTTTAGAACAAGAATGATTTTTTTATGGGAATACCTAGTGAATTTGGTCTTAAATTCCAATGGTTCCAACAATTATCCAAACAAACAAAATTGGAATTTCAAATTTCATAGTACAAATGACATAATGAAATGAAATTTCATAATCCTGTGGTGGTTAACTTGCTTGATGGCCTTAGGAATAACACTTGGCTTATTATCATCTATTTTTGGTTAGAGTGACCAAGAGTTGGAATATGCGGGTGAAGGGGTCCCCCATGTTCTAGCTAGTGCAAGAGCTCAAGATGGTAAAAGGTGTCATAAAACAACTTAATAGCACCAAAGGTCATGTTTCTAAAAAAGTCATGGATCTTTAGGGTAGATTGGCTATTGTGCAACAAGGTATTCTAAATAACCCTCAAGATTTTGTCCTTCATCAATGAAAGTTGGAGTTAAGCAGGGACTATATGGCTGTTTTATCTCATGAATTAGAATTTTTTTGTCTTCGAGCGCAAGTTAAGTGCTCTACAAATGGGGGATCGATGCTCCTGCTTTTTTTTCCAAACTATGACGGCTTGGCAAAATAATCATCATGTTTTCAACCTCTAAAGGTCTAATGGCTCAATTGCATAATCTAAGGAAGAGGTAGTGGACATCATTTTATCCTACTGTTAACAACTCTTGGGAAGTAGTACTCACTTGGAATGTTTGCATCCTATGGAAGTTGCTCCCTTTGTGGATAGGCAGCTAACACAAGACCAGTGGATAGGGCTTACTGCTATGATGAGCCTTAAAGAAGTCAAGCAGTCATTGTTTGGTATGACTGATGATAAAACACCTAAGCCTGATAGGTTTATTGCCAAATTCTTTAAGCAAGCCTAGGACGTGGTAATCTCTGATGTGGAAGAAACTATTAGGAGTTTTTTTGCCACATGCCGACTTTAGGGAAGCTTAATTCTACCATCATTAGCCTCATTCCAAAGGTTCCTCACCTGGAAATGCTTAGCTAGTTTAGACTAATTTCTTGTTGTAATGTCCTTTATAAGGTCATTACCAAGATATTGGCGAATAGGCTTAAAGTTGTACTAGTAGGGTTGGTGGATGAGTCCCAAACTATTTTTTGATAGATTTGAAATGTTATGACACACATCCAAGAAGATGGTGAATTGGGTAATTTAAAATTTAGTTTGAAACTTGAAATTATTTTGATAAAAAATAAAAATTCAATGCAAATGAGGATTATTGAAATACTTGGAACAATAAATGAAACAAAAAAGCATAAGCAAGAGATGAACACAAAAATTTATAGTGGTTCGGCTTAAACCAACCCTAATCCATTATCTTAGCTCCTTACAAAGAATTTTGCCAACCAATCCACTATAACCTCCTACTTGAACCCAAGTAAGCCCTGTAGTCCAAGACTAGGAAATACAAACTCCTACTTATACACATAGGCACTCTAGCTACACAAGATAGGAAATACAAGAAATGTTTAATAAAGAGGTTCTAAGAGTATACACTCTTAGTTATAATATCTCTCAAAATAAGATACAAGGCTTGAAACAATTAAATACAAATGAATATTAAAGCGTTTGAGCGAAAATTATGAAAGCACAAATATAATTTGAGAAGATGTAAATAATTTGTAAGCTCACTTCACTTCATTCCCATCCATTAGTCTCTCTAAGATCATCATTGACTTGTATTTATAGGCATCCCAAGAGTTTCAAATCAAAACTAGTCGTTTATAGCCGTTGAAAATTGAAAAACTAGCCATTTGAGGCTTTTAACGATGAATTTGATCAATAGATGAGGAAAATTGGCCGATAGATTGATTTTAAAGATTTTCTTAATTGACAGATTGAAGGCATTAGTCGACAGATGAAAGGCATTGGTCAACATATACAATAGTGTTAGTCGACGGATGAAAGTAGAAAATTTGATTTATTATAAATATATGTCCGTGGGCACTAATATACCAAAGTGCTTTCAACTGGAGCAATGCCTTCCATTTGGATAAGACTTAGGGAGGCTGGAGGCGCACGTTCAAGTCTTGGATGTGGCAGCTCGCGAATTAAAGTTAATTTTCTTTTGTTATAATATATATAAGTTTGTGTGCCTAGAGAAACAAGGAAATGCTTAGTTGGAATGACTCCATGCACAAACTTAAGTTTTTGTTAAGGCTAGAACGTGAGATCGATTCCTTGGGGCTACCAGCCTACCACTTGAATTAATATTTTTTTAATTGCTTTTGTTATTTAATTTATTTTTAAGCTCTTTGAAAAGTAATTTTTATATAGCATTTTTAAGAAAATAAAAATATGATGTTCCAAATGCTATAGAAGATTTTTCATAAGATTAGATTGCTAAAATTAATTTTCATTTAGCATATTTTTAATTAATTAAAAACATAATATTCCAAATGCTATTAAAAAATTATCACGAGATATTTTGACATTGGATTTACTTTTCATTCAACAATTTTGATCAAATAGAAACATAATACTTCAAATGTCATCAAGAAATTTCATAACAAGATTTTAACATTTAATTGCACGATAAAATTAATTTTTATTTTGGTACGTAATACATCATATAAAAATAATTTGAAGCACTGAGATAATCATCAAAAATAATTTTAAAATACAATCTAAATCACAATAAAAGGCAAAACATCAATTTTATCAATAACATATATTGGGTTGATAGTTAGAATAAAAAGTGCCACACTAGTCGACAGATTCCATCTGGTTAGAAAATTTTTGCTCCATTTTACCAACAGTTTGAAAAATATTTTGTAAAAATTATTTAAGATATTCATTCAAATCTTAATACTTATTTGTGCAAATCTTCATGAATAAGAATAAAGAAAATTAAAATTCATTTGGTTTTCATTTTCAATTTAACAAAGTACTTGAAATTGATTCTTGTTTTTAAATCATATACTTTGATTTAGAGTATAAAACCATTTGATATTTTTCGTCATCAAAAACTAAACACAAGAGTAAAATATCACTTTTGTGTCAGGCAGAGTTATTGAGGATAATGTTTTACTAGCTTAGGAGTTGGTCTATCAGTATCACCTTTATAAGGGCCCCCCTCCTTGTGCTATAAAGGTTGACCTCGTAAAAGCCTATGATTCTATGGAGTGGGATTCTCTTCTTATGGTTCTCTGTTTAATGAATTTTCCTCATTAGTTTTGTGATTGGATAAATGAGTACATTATGACTCCCCGTTATTTCGTTAAGATTAACAGGCAGTTACATGGATTCTTTATTTTTTTGTTTCCCAACCTATTTTTTTTTTTTTGTCATGCAGGTCCTGCAAGGCATTGTGAGTCAGTACACTTAGTCTACTAATTTCTAGCTTCATTGGAAATATGAGCAAATGCGTATGGCGATGCTTATGTTTGCAGATGATTTGTTATTATTCTCTCATGGGGACTCTTCCTCTGCTATTTTGAAGTCATTCTTGGAGAGATTCTTTTCTTTATCAAGTCTTTGTACTAATCCCTCGAAAAGTGACTATTTTGTATCATGTAGGGATGAGACCTTGAAGAAAGTTTCAAGAGGGGTTCATTGCCCATTAGATACTTGGGGATTCTTCTTTTGTCCACTAAGTCATCATATAGGGATTGTAAGCCTATTATAGGTAAGGTGAGGAATAAAATGTGCTCGTGGCACTGTAGATTGTTATCATTTGGAGGTCTACTCCAGTTAGCACACTTGGTTCTTACCATTATATATTTGTATTGGGCCTCGGTCTTCATTTTACCAAAACAAGTAATTAAAGAGCTCAAACAAATAGTGCGCAACTCCCTTTAGAGTGGCAATAAGGCTGATTCCCACAAGGTAAATGTTGCTTGGAGGGATGGGTATTCCTCAAAAGAGCCGTGGGGCTTGGGTATCAAACTATTATATGTTTTGAACCAAGCCCTCATTGCAAAATTAATTTGGCAATTGCTCTTGGACGACAATGAGTCTCTTTGGGTTAAATGGGTCCATACTTATCGAATGGAAGATATGTGTTTTTAGTTACTTCCAGTGTTTTTCTCATGTCCTTGGTATTAGATGAAATTATTGTCAGTTCACAATGTGGTGAGGCATAATTTTACCTGGAGAATTGGATATGGTATAAAAGTTTGTATGTGGCATGACCAGTGGCATTCTCTTGTGATGCTTGTAGATAGATTCACTCAACAATTGTCTCAGCTACCAGGGGTCTCTATCATTACTCATGTCTCAGAAATCATTGTCGATGGTTCTTAGGTATGGCCAGAGATGGCTTCATTGCCATATTTGGACATTATTCAAGACTAGATGCTTGGCCCTCATTGGGTTAAGCATTGGGATGAGTTGAGATAGTTACTAGTCTCGAATGGGGTGTTTTTTGTACACTTTGCTTTGTAGGGTCTTCTAATGCAACGCCCGCTTATCCCCTGGCATCATTTGGTATGGCATACAAATGGTATTCCTACTCATATGTTTACTTTTTGGTTAGCGATTAGGGATCAATTATCTATTTTTGATCATATTAATCTTTTTTTTCTTTTTTCAAATGAATTTTTCTTTGCATGGAGGCAGTGGAGTGTCACAATCATCTTTTCTTTGACTATTCCTATTCCCGTCAAGTGCTGTTTTTTTTTTTTTTTTCGTTCGAAGAAATTTGGGTGACATTAGTGTTAATGGAGACGAGAATATTATGGGCAATGACAAATTGCTAATCGTTTCATTTTGCAGGATATGATCTATTTTTTGTGTTGCAAGCACAATAACAGATGCTTTAAGAAGCAAAAGCAATCTGCGTCCCAATTAGTGCATCAGATCCACTATTCTTGTAATGACCCGTTAGTGAGTTTAGAGTATTTATTAAAAAATTTATTTTGTATGTCATATTTTGAGGGCATTTTAATTTTTGCCTTTATAAAATTAAATGTTAGAAATATTTTGAGTGTTGAGTAAGAGGCCAAATTTAAGGGAAACATTATCATATGTGGGAAAAAAATATTTTATGTTAATAAAAAGGGGTTGCCAATGAGGGCCTAAGCCTATATGTTATTGTTATGTGTTTAATTTAATGGATTAGGTTTTGAAAATTGGGTTGAGGCAACTGTAAATTTTGTTGTGATTTATTTGAAGTGAAGTTGTAAAGTCCATTGTGCCTAAGGATATGTGTGGGCCATTCAATTGGGCTAGGGAAATGGGCATTGGGCCCATGTGTATAAAATATGTGTATTTTGTTTAATTAAAAAGAATGAATTATGAAAAGTCTAAAGAGGGCTTGCCTTATATGTTAAGTGTGGTAAAGTTAAGGGTAAAATGGGAATTTCATAAATGGGTATTTTATATAAATAGTATTGTGTGAATTATTGGATAAAAAAATGATAAAAGAAATGAAAAAGAAGGCAAAATGACCATAAGGGGCATCTTTTAAAGTTTATGTGTGTGTGTGTGTGTATGGTGAGAAGCAAAATGGTAAAAGTGTAGGGGGGAAGCTGGAGAGTGGATGGCAGGCCACTCTGATATTTTACTCTTAGTAATAAAATGGTTTTGATAATGACTATATGAAAATCAATCTCTACAATATGGATTACATAAATGAGAAAATAACTTTTATAATATGAAGCAAGGCATGGATTATGTAAATGAGAAAATAACTTTTAATATGTGAATTGTGAAGTAAGGTATGGATTATATGAATGAGAAAACAAATTTGTAATACATGAATTTTGAAGCAAGATATGAAATCCTATAGAAGAAATATTGAGTTTGGTTGAGTGATATTTATTTTAAAAATATACTTTTGATAATCTCAACTTGCCTTCAAAAAGATCAAAATGAGGATTTGTTAAAGTTTTCTATGTTTTCAAAAGGATAGTCGACTATGTGTTTCATTCTGTTGACTATGCCTTAGAATAGTGGACTATGTTGTTAAGGATAGTCGACTATGTATAAGGATAGTCGACTATGCTGGTTTGATCTGTCGACTATCAAGTAAGGATAGTCGACTATGACTTTTCATCTGTTGACTATTTTTGTTCTGTAAATTCAAATTTTTCTTCACATTTTCACATCTGTCGACTATACACTTGCATCTGTCGACTATGGAATTTTTGTATTAAAAGATAGTCGACTATCACTTTCTGTCTGTCGACTATGCTTAGCTTTATTTGATAAAATAGTCGACTAACCCATTTTCTCTGTCGACTATGTGTTTCATAGAAACTTATAACGGCTAGTTTTTGGCGCATTAAATGCTTGCCCAACCACCCACAACGGTCCAAAAATTCAACTTGCCCACCATCAACTATAAATAGGTGGTTGAAGACGCATTGAAGGTTGCTGAAATATATTGAATATCTTGAACGATCGTGCCTTCACTGTTACATCGAGCTTTTAACTTTTCTCTCTGTATTTTCATTTAAGAGGCTTTGATATCTTACTGTTCTATTAATTTTAAGCCTCGATCTTTCATTTAAAGAGAGAATTTGTAACTAAGAGTTGTACTCTTAGAATCTCTATTTCATTCTCTATATTTTTTCCTAGTGGTAGCTAGAGGGCCCATTAAGTTGGGAGGTTGTAAGTTCCCTAGTCAATGACTAGAGGACCTGCTCGTATTGAGTAGGGGGTTTGAGAGTAAAAATTGGTTTTAAAATCCTTAGTTGATAGCTAAGGTAGTGGACTAAACTTGGAAAGCTGAACCACTATAAATTCGTTTCTTCATTGTTTTCCATACTTTTCTTGCTTACCTTTGCATTTCTGTTTCTACTGACTTTGATTGTTCATTGATAAATTCTATATTTACTCTTCACCATTTGAAAGTATCTTTGCTTCTCAAAAGAAATTTTTTAATTATACCAATTCACCCCCCTCTTGGTGTGTGTCATATCAGTTCAATTCTGTCAATTGGTATCAGAGCCAAGTTCCCTTGTTTTTATCGGTTTAACAACCTAGGGAAAAAGATCTTATCATATGGCTCATTTTGCATCATCATCCCAATCCGAGGGTCTAAGCACCACTCGTCCCCCATTCTTTGATGGAACTAACTATAATTACTGGAAGACAAGAATGCAGATTTATTTGATGCAGGACTCAAGCTTAATGCAAGTTGTTTATAAGGACATCAAGTTAGCTGACATGGAGAAAATTGAGACCTGGTCACCAGAAGAAAGAAGTGATATGGAGATAAATGCTAAAGCCATGAATACTCTTATCTGTGCACTAAGCTCAGAGGAATTCAACAGAGTGTCAACGTGCAAAATAGCTAAGGAAATTTGGGACAAATTAAAGGTAACACATGAAGGAACAAATCAGGTAAAAGAAACAAAAATCAATCTTCTGGTCCATGATTATGAATTATTTTCTATGAAAGATGATGAATCCATAAAAGATATGTACACCAGATTCAATAACATTGTTACTACTTTAGAGGCTTTAGGTAAGACATTTACAAATGGAGAAAGAGTTAGAAAAATTTTAAGAAGTTTACCTAGATTGTGGGAATCTAAAGTCACTGCCATAACAGAAGCAAAAGACTTAGATACATTTCCATTTGACAACTTGCTAGGTTCTTTAATGACACATGAAATAATGATGAAAAGAAATGAAGTTGATGATTCCAAGAAAAACAAAAATGTAGCATTTAAAATTGAGGATGAAGATAAAAACTCTCAAAGTGAAGATGATGATTTTGCACTATTAGCTAGGAAATTTAGGAAATTTAGGAAATTTATGAAGAAAGGTAGGTTTAATCAATTGAGAACATTTCGGAAAGAAAAAGATCAAAAAGAGTCTAATCCAACTAATGAGCTTCGATGTTTTGAATGTAAGAAGCTAGGTCACATTAGAAGTGACTGCCCTCAACTGAAAAAGATGGATCGCAAGGAAAGAAAAATAAAGAAGAAAGCTCTAGCTGCATGGGGTGAAGAAGAGCTCTCATCAAGTGATGAATCTCAAGATGAAGAAGTTGCCAACATTTGTTTTATGGCCAACACTGAAGACGAGGTAAGCTCTCAGCATCTAAATTCAATTTCTGAATTTACATTTGAAGAACTTCATGATGCATTCAATGATTTGCTAGGTGAATGTGAGCATATGAATGAGAAAAACAGTGGTTTAAAAGAGAATTAAATTCTTTAGAAATTGAGGTAAATGATCTGAAAAACAAAATAGGAATGTTGGAAAATGAAAGAGACAGTCTAAGTACAGAAAAGGAAAATCTATTGAAAGAAAACAAAGACATGAAGGAATCTTTAGAAAAATTAGTTGAAGGTAAAAATAAACTAGAAATGATACTTGGAGTTCAAAGAAATTTTGGAAATAAACAAGGAATTGGATTTGATCCATTCCAAGCAAGCTCCAGTAAAACAGTGTTTGTTAAAGCATCAAATCAAAAAAAAATTCAAAGAAAATCATCTCTCAAACCAAAGTTTTCAAAAAGAGGTATTACCTGTCATTACTGTGGAAAAGATGGTCACTCAATTAACAAATGTTTCATACGAAATTTTTCTCAAAAATTCAAACAAATTTGGGTTCCTAAAGAAATAGTGTCTTCTAACAAGAATGGACCCAAAATGATATGGGTACCAAAGGGAACAACGTGAATGATTTCTTGTGTAGGCTGCATTGGTTTCAAATGATTCAATGAGCAAATGGTTCCTTGACAGTGGGTGCTCTAGGCACATGACAGGAGATCAAGATCTTCTCAGCAACATCGTTTTCAAGGAAGGAGGTAAGGTTTTCTATGGTGACAACTCTCAATGTAAGATCATAGGTATAGGCTCTATTTCCTTTGAAAACATTACATTAGAAAATGTATTTCTTGTTGATGGTCTTAAACATAATCTGATTAGTATTAGTCAACTGTGTGATTTAAGTTATGAAGTTTGTTTTGATGCTAATTCTTATAAAGTTGTATGCTCCAAGACAAAAGAAATAAAATTAAAAGGAAATAGAATAGGAAACATCTATCTCCCATTTCTAGAATCACCAAAAATGGAGAACTGTTTAGTTGCAAATTCTTCTCAAAATTCCTGGCTGTGGCATAGTAGGTTAGGGCATGCTAGTATGAACCTAATAAACAAGTTAGTAAAACATGATCTTGTTATTGGATTGCCTAAGCTTAAATTTGAAAGAGATCACATTTGTGGCACTTGCATGAAAGGCAAGCAAATCAGTATTTCATTCAAACCAATAAATGAAGTATCAACATCTAGACCTCTAACACTACTTCACTTAGACTTGTTTGGTCCAATGAGAACTCTAAGCTTAGGAGGTAAACAATATGTTTTGGTAATAGTAGATGATTATTCTAGATTCACATGGGTTATCTTTCTTACATCCAAAAATGAAACCTTTAAGTCATTTGAAATATTTAGTAAAAGAATTCAAAGAGAAAAAGGCTTTTGTATTTCAAAAATAAGAAGTGACCATGGAGGAGAATTTGAAAATGAATCTTTCAAACTATTTTGTGAAGAAAATGGAATAGATCATAACTTCTCTTGTGCTAGGACTCCCCAACAAAATGGTGTAGTAGAAAGAAAGAATAGATCCTTACAAGAAATGGCTAGAACAATGCTTTGTGATAAAAATCTTCCTAAATACTTTTGGGCAGAAGCTGTGCATACTGCCTGCCATATTCTTAATAGAGTTTCAATGAGACCATTATTGAAAAAGACTCCATATGAGTTATTTAAAGGAAGAAAGCCTAATATAAGTCATTTCCATGTTTTTTGTAGTACTTGCTATATTCTCAATAGTGGAAAAGAATCACTAGGTAAGTTTGATGCTAAAAGTGATGAAGGTATATTTTTAGGATATTCATCTCAAAGTAAAGGTTATAGGGTATTCAACAAAAGAACCTTAGTAGTAGAGGAAACAATTCAAGTAATAGTTGATGACATAAGCATTAAGGTTCCAAAACCTAGAGAAGATGGTGAAAATGATGTAACCCAAAATTTTGAAAGGCTTTCAATAAGACAAAATGAATCTAACTCTCAAGAAAATGATCCATTTAAAGAAGAACTAGAGCAGGAAGAAGAAAAAGAACCAACATTTCCAAGAGAAAGGAAATATGTCAAAAAGAATGAAATCATAGGAGATCCATCCAAAGGCATTAGAACTAGATCTTCCATTAGAAATGAATGCCAATTTGCTGCCTTCCTATCTCAAGTTGAACCCAAAAATATCAAAGAAGCTCTTGAAGATGAAAATTGGATTATAGCCATGCAAGAAGAATTAAATCAATTTGAAAGAAATGGAGTTTGGAAATTAGTGCCAAGACCAAAAGATTATCCTATTATAGGCACAAAATGGGTATTTAGAAATAAGATGGATGAAAATGGAGTTGTAACAAGAAACAAAGCAAGGCTAGTGGCTCAAGGTTATAGTCAAGAAGAAGGTATTGACTATGATGAAACCTATGCCCCTGTTGCTAGATTAGAAGCCATAAGAATGTTGTTAGCATTTGCTTGTTACAAAAACTTCAAGCTATATCAAATGGATGTTAAAAGTGCTTTCTTAAATGGATATATTAATGAAGAAATCTATGCAGAACAACCCCCTGGTTTTGAAAATCACAAGTATGAAGATAATGTGTTCAAATTGTCTAAAGCTTTATATGGTCTAAAACAAGCCCCTAGAGCATGGTATGAGAGACTTAGTAAGTTTCTCTTAGAAAAAGGATTTAAAAGAGGCCAAATAGATACAACCTTATTTATAAGAAGCCATGATAAGGACATCTTATTAGTTCAAATATATGAAGATGACATCATCTTTGGATCTACAAACAAATCTCTATGTGATCAATTTGCAAATCTTATACAAGGAGAATTTGAGATGAGTATGATGGGTGAACATAAGTACTTTCTAGGATTGCAAATAAAACAAGAAGAAGAAGGTATATATATTTCTCAACAAAAATACATAAGAGATCTTCTCTAGAGGTTTGATGTTCAAAATTGTAAACCTATGGCTACACCCATGAGTAGTTCTCAAAGCCTAGATAAAGATGAATTAGGGAAGAGTGTAGATAACAAGCTTTATAGAAGCATGATTGGCTCTTTATTATATCTAACAGCCAGTAGACCTGATATTATGTTTAGTGTGTGCTTATGTGCTAGGTTCCAATCTAATCCTAAAGAATCCCATTTAAAAGCAGTTAAAAGAATCTTGAGATACCTAAAAGGAACTGCAAATCTAGAACTATTTTATGCAAAATCAAATATTTTTGATCTAATAGCATACACTGATGCAGATTATGACGGATGTAAAATAGATAGAAAAAGTACAAGTGGTTCATGTCAATTCTTAGGAAATTGTTTGATATCTTGGTCAAGTAGAAAGCAAAATACAGTGGCTCTATCATCTACTGAGGCTGAGTATGTGGCAGCTGAAAATTGTTGCGCTCAAATATTATGGATGAAATACCAAGTAGAAGACTATGGCATAAGACTTCAAAACATTCCAATAAAATGTGACAATACTAGTGCTATAGCTTAACAAAAAATCTAATGTTTCATGCAAGAACTAAACATGTAGAAGTAAAACATCACTTCATTAGAGATCATGTTCAAAAAGGAGACATAAGTCTTGAATTCATAGATACAAATCATCAAGTAGCAGACATCTTCACAAAACCTCTTGATAGAGAAAAGTTTAAATATTTTAGGAGTGAACTGGGGTTAATTATAACTTGAGTATATTTGTATTTTTTAATCTTATTTATGTATATATTTGATAAGGCCAAACTTTCAATCTGTCAAATAAATGAAATAATTTATTGACAGAATGCTTTCAGGCCAAAATTTATAAGTGATGATTGGGCACATCTATGATAATCAATTTTTTTGTATAGTCGACAGAATTCATATCTTTTGTTAACTAAAGAGTTAAGTATTTACAAGGATAATCGACAACATCATCTATCTGTCGACAACTTCTAAGCCTTTAGTCGACTATGTCCTTTTTCTGTGTCAAACATAGTCGACAGCATCATTGCGTCTGTCGACTATTCCTCCTATTTTCTTTTATAAAGTCGACTATGCTCTTCGAGTCTGTCGACTATTGGGGTCTGTCTATTTAAAATTCGGGCGACTAATCGGGTTTCTTAAAACCCTAACTTCTTGCTTGTGGTCGTTTTTGCTCTCTCATTCTCTCTTTGTAAGTGGCGACCTCCCTCTCTTCTTGGCATTCCCGATCGTCTCTCTCTCTCTCTAAAGCGCCATTGCTTTCAAAATCGCCCACTTCTACTCGGCTATATCCGATAATCGGTTTCTCGGCCATATTCCGAGACCTCTCTTGTTCTCTCTATCTTGAGTTGATTCTTTCTTCTCAATGGCTCGTACCAAGAACTCGGACAAGGGCAAAGGGAAAGGAAAAGAGAAGGCATCAGTCTCTTCAAGCCGACCTCCATCTCAACCGAGGCCTTAACTTCAACTTTTTAATTCTGAGGGACAACAAGAAAGGTACTCCATTCATTTTGAGTCCCGAGAAGTCCTTGTCGGTCAATATTTGGATTTATCATTTCTAGACACAATTGGTTTTCCATACATTCAAACATTTAAGGACTTTGGTTGGTGGGATTTTCTAACAATTCATAGATGCATATATGAAGACGCGGTTAGGGCTTTTTTTTCCAATGCTGACAATACCTATCACAAAAGAAAGTCGGATAAGAAGTTTAAGACCAACATTGGGGACTCTCATATGGAAATCACTTTGACGTTAATCCACGATCAGTTTAAAATTCCTTTAGAAGGAGAGGAGTATGCATCTTGGACTCAAGATTTTGTACAGGCCAGTAAAGAAGTCATAGGAGATGACTCTCTTACAACTAAAATCACTGACACTTCAAGTATGGACTTAAACACTAGGATTCTTCATCTTATTTGTTGTCAGATGATCTACCCTAGAAATGGAAGCTTCTACCTTGATGAGATTGTGAGTGTTGTGGCTCATGATAACGACGGTGATAGATATGATATCTATGGATGTGGTATGGGAGCCTTAGGCTCATGTGGTTAATTTGGTAGCCTATCCTTGGCTACTGACAGGTTTGTATACCAGTTCTTGGGTGCTAGTGTATGCATTTTATGTGGGCCTCAAGGACCCTATATATGCATCTATGTATTTATCTTATAACTGAATATCGTGTTAAATAACCACATAGCATGGATTGTGTGTCATTTATATATATGAGACTGGCGTGTGTTTCCATATACAGTATGATATTCATGATGTTTAGGGAAAGCCCGATCATATCCATTTCCCGTTGTTTCTATACATTTGTCGAGCCTTATGGCTCACCTTGAAAATTGTGTTTTGATAAAATGTAAGAAATTGTATTTTTTTGAGGATGTTGTTGTTAAGTGTAGAAGGCATGAATCCAATTGATGTCTAAACGTCAGATAGTGATTTTTCTTTAGCTCTGAGTTGTTCATGCCTTTATATATCGATCTATTGATACTTCTCTTTGCTATATACTTGTTGAGTCTTGTGGCTCACCCTTGTTTCTATTGTCATTTTAGGAAATGGAAATATAGTTATTTAGGGCGAGTCCTGGTTAGATGTGTACAAAGATGTCATAGCATCAAGAATCAAGATCCATGGGTTTAGTTTTAAGGGCGTGAGTAGAATAATTCATTTTGTATTTACAGTCTTTGTGCCTTTTTTATTTTGAAAATGTATGGGTGATAAGCTCAAGATGATGATGTAAAGAATGTTGTAATATTTATTTTGGCTCCTATTGATAGTGAGCAAATATGGAAACAAAATTATTTTTTTTTATCAAATTTTGAGTGATTTTTGTATCTGTATCCATTTTGAATGGATATTCTCTCAAACTTCCTATGCTAGCTGATTAGTGGTTAATTTTGTAAAAATTTTGTTATAATTATACCCTTCTTTCGATCTTAAATATGGTTTAAATTAGATATTAATATATATTTTATGGTTATATGTAAGTTTAAATTGAAAGATGAATGAAATGAAATTCTAAAGTAAATAATAATAATATATAAAATTATATATAATACATATATATCATTATATGCATGTATGTAATATATATATAATATAATCTAATATATATATGTGCCATGTGTAATACATATATATAATATATAATTTATTAATAACATTAAATTTTTTTTATTTTTTTTAGGCATGAAGAAATCAAGCCCATGAAGAAATCAAAGCCATGGAGAAATCAAGTCCATGAAGAAATCAAACCCATGAAAAATTAAAGTCCATGAAGAATTCAAGCCCATGAAGAATTAAGGCCCAATTTGAGCAACCCATGGAAAATATTATTTGGAGAAGGCCCAAGGATTATTTTTAATCCTAATGAAGATTAAAAACCAATTTATAGAAATCTATTTTTATTTTTTATGTGAGAGCTTTATTAGGTGTGTTTTTTAGCTAAAATCCATTTAACTATTAGGTGGATATTATAGCTAAAATCCATTTAACTTTATGAGTGCTTTATTAGGTATGTATTTTAGCTAAAATCCATTTAATATTAGGTGTGTATTATAGCTAAAATCCATTTAACTTTAAGTGTGTGAGTGCCCATTAGATATAATTATGTCTAATTGAATAATTGAAATTGTGTGGTTTGTATTGCATCTTGTGGCCTATAAATAGCTCACTTGATTGCATTTGTAAGTGTGATTATTATTCTTGAATAAAAGTTTAGTTGTTTCCTTATAATTCTCTCTTTGAGAATTGTTCTTGTTCTTTCTCATTTTCTTTAGTACTTTCTTTTATAATCTTACTTTTTTCTTTCTTCTTTTAAATTCTTATGTCATTTATTATTACTTTATTATTCACCGCCTAAATGGCCGGTTAATTTGTGCCTTTAAATTTCTGCAATTTTAATTCTTGTCATTTAATTATTCACCGCCTAAATGGCCGGTTAATTTGTGCTTTTAAATTTCTGCAATTTTAATTCTTGTCATTTAATTATTCACCGCCTAAATGGCCGGTTAGTTTATGCCTTTAAATTTCTTGTCATTTAAATTCTGTTATTTAAATTACGTCATTTAAATTTATGTCAATTAACTTTCAAATAAAAATGAGTAGCTAAATCTAATCTTGGGTTAAGGCAATGACAGTGTCCAACGCCAATGATTCCCAAAGAAAGCTGCGCTTTAAATAAGTAACATTAATTTAAATTTCAGTATGAGTGTGTATTAATTATTAAAAAATCACTAGGTTTGGATTGGAGCGTAAGCCTAACTTAGAGCTTTCATGCCATGTATGAGAGTTACTAGAACTGGAAACGCTATCATACCCAAATCCGGATGATTAATTTAGTTGTTTTGTGTATTAATTGCAATTGGATTTATGGTGGTTGCTTAAATTAGAATCCCGCATATCATGTATGGGGATTGCTTAACCTAGAACTATCATCATCTCTAATTGCATTTAATAACAAACCCTCATATCTGAAATTAAATTAATGTTGCTAATCTTTTATGCTAAAATTTGGGAATCAACGGGTTGGTACTGAAATTGTCTTAACTCAAGCACTATCCAAATTCATATTTTTACGTTTAATGTTTATTTTAATTTTTGCCTTACTTTATTTTCTAGTATCTGTTGTCTAAAAACAAAACCATAAAAAATCTTGTTGTCAATTTGTCCAAATGCGTGTGCGTGTGTGTGACATTCTTTTTCTTTTGCCATAAATAAATCTCTCAGTGGACGACCTGGATTCATCCAGAAAATATAAATATAAATTTGGACTACAACTGCACTCGTACACTGGCGAGTATAAACCTCTCACTAAAATAAAAAAAAAATATAAAAGTTTTATTATGATTTGTTTTTTATTGTGTTTTAATTGCAGGGTGAGAGTGCAGTCAAATTTTGGCGCCGTTGCCGGGGAGATTAAGGCAAAAATAAAAAGAAAAAAATAAAAAAAAAAGAAAAAAAGAATAAGCATCTCTTGATAAAATCGGTAACTCTATTTCTCTTTTACTTTATTTTTGTTTGTGCATTGTATATGAGACTGAGATCAGGTAGAATTTTGAAACAGTATTTTCATATCATTCTGAGTCTTTACCTGCAATTGGATTGTCAACTTTACACTCATGTCTCAAAATTACTACAATCTGTCTGCACAAGATACTTATCATGATGAAAATTATCATTTTGAATCTGATTTGTCTAGACCTCTTAAGGATTATCTATACCCTCTTAGGCAAACCACTTTTGATTTGCAATCAGACACTACCCATTTGTTACCCACTTACCATGAAATTGAGGTTTGGTGTGCTGTGTGTGAGACTTCAGCTCATTCAACGGATGACTGCCCTATAATACCTGCTTTTAAGGAGGTATTGTATGGTCAATCCAGTTACACACACACACACAACTATGAGAGAATGTATTACCAGAACCATGAGGAAAACTACCATTCGGACTTTGATGCATATCACCTTAATTCACACTTTCATCCAAATTTCTCATGGGAAAATGATTTTGTAGCCCAACCACATGAGCACTTCCTTTCCCAGCCTCAATCATTTCAAACTAATGAAGGGTCTACATTCGATGCATATCAACCCCCTCATGGGAGTTCATTAGAAGATACCTTCAATCTATTTATGCAAGGCCAAATGGAAATTTTTACACAAATGTCCAAATGTCAAGAACATACTATTAGAGTTACAGAGGACATTAGGAACCAATTGACACAGCTAACACAGACTTTGAGCATGTCAGAGCCTGTCCATCCCAACTCACTCCAAATCCCATTAATAAAACCCATCATCAAAAGTGAAAGTCAGGAGCAGGACATAGGAGTGACTGTCTTAAGGAATGGAGAAATAATTGAGAAACTTGATGCCCCTAGGACAGTACACCCTTTGGTGCAAGAAGAGAGAGTGGTTGATCACAGTGAGGTAGATGTCAATGAAGCCTTGGAGGAAGAAAAAGACCAAAATGATGTAAGAAAAGAAGAAACCTGGGAGGAAGAAGAGGATAAAATTCGAGAGCCAAAATATGAAAAAATCATAAGTTTATCCACATTTACCCCTCAATTTCTATCTTTTAGGTTAGTCGATATTATTGAGGATCAAATTAAACCAAACACGTGTGAGATGTTTGTGCAAATTAATGTGCCATACGCGGATATAATAAGACCAACACCTCCGGACGATATATTTTCAAAATATATATGTGCATTCATGAGAAAAATCAATTTATATAATTTTGAAAATAACTTTAAAAGTGGTGTAGTGAATGGGAGATATTATACGATTAGGTGGGCAACCACTCATTTGATCCTTAATTGGAAGAAAAGAAAAAAAAAATTCTAAAAAAAAATAAATAAATAAATAAAAATATAATAAAATAATTTTATATATATATATACATATAAGTTGTTCCTTTTCTTCATTACTTAACTAGTGTTTCTCTATGTGCAGTCTAAATAAAATTTCTCCATACGAGTTTATGTATTGAAGACCGCCAGGTATGCCTATCTTCTATCCTTTTATTGCCAATTGAGGACAATACGCAATTTAAGTTGGGGGGTAAGGTGTCTACAAAATTTTACCTAAAAAAAAAAAAAAAAAATTATTAAAACAAAATTAATTAAAAAAAATTGAATTGAGAGAGACAGAATTGACGCTGGTGGTAGCCATCTTTTCTTGGGCAGTGCAATCACACTGCCCTATAAAGAAAGAAGGCACACTGCCAAATGTTGAAAACAGAGGCGCCGAGCGTTGAAAAAAAAAAAAAAAGGGCACACTGCCAAATGTTGAAAAATGAGACGCTAAACGACGTCAAGTCTGACGGTGCAATTATGGCATGCCTCGAGTCGAGTGTAGAATAGTGATGCCCATTGCTCTATAAGAGACTCCATATCTGTATGAGGCAAGTCACCCCTCTTGAGCTCAATCTTCTCTCCTTTGTGTTATTCTCCGATCAGGTACTCTCATCCCTTTTGTAAAGTTTATAGTTCTTTACTTTCTTCTTAGTATAATTTTTTTTTTTAAAAAAAAAAAATGGATCTTTATCTCTCAAAAATTCACAAGTACTATCCATCTCTCCCGCAGAATGATTTGAAAAAAATTTATGTTGCTAGGTGTGAAAGACTTAGGTTGTTGATGCTTAATAACATCCCTGAAGATATTCGTTGGCTGATCGAAGCAAAAGTTCGATTAGCTGGTGAAACTTCACCTAGTTTTAAGCATTTTCCAGGCTTAGGGAAGAGTAGTTTTGCGAAGAAAAGAAGAGCGAAAAGAGTGAATGGTTGTTACAAATGTGCTCGATGGACCTGTAACACACGATGCAAATCTGTGGGGTTTACGTCCATAAATCGAGAAGATAAAATTAGTTTCATAAAGGATGGACTGAGTAAGGAGTCTCTGGATGATATCCGATTGACTCTTGAGACGCATCCATGTGGAATAGTGCAAAGAGAACTTCTTGCTTTATGGACCCAGTTCAGAAGTGACCACCAACGCTATAGTCTTGGGAATCTGACTAAAAACGACCCTGTTTGCCAATCTATAAGAAAATTGGATGGGAAGCTTATCCCCGCTTCATAGAAAGTGTTTAAGCCGTTTCTGGACGTAAAACCAGAGGAAGATGTGAGCCACAATCACAACTACTTATACATACGCATGATTTTTGTTTGTATTTATTTCTTGTTGAATTGTTGTATAGCTACTTTTGATAGCCAAACTTCTTTTCAGGACATACAAAAGGAACAAACATGGAAGGCCAGTTAGTTCGTCGAATCAATACCATATGTGTACTTTGTGGCTCTCAACTTGGGAGCGATATTTGTTACGCACTTGCAGCGAGCGAACTTGGTAAAAAATTAGGAGAGAAAAAAATTAATTTGGTATATGGGGGGGGGAGTCGTGGATTGAATGGTTATGTTTCACAAGCTGTACATCTTGGAAATTCATCTGTGGTAGGTGTAATGCCAATCCCTTTAGCTGAACCACATATTTCTGGGATTACACGCGGTCAACTTATAGAAACGACTTCTATGTCTGAGCGCATGGCTTGTAAGATTTATCAGTCAGATGCCTTCATTGCTTTACCAGGAGGTTTTGGAACACTTGAAGAAATCTTTTGTATAATCTCCTGGGCCAAGAGTAATCTCCATACCAAACCCATTGGACTTTTAAATGTTAACCATTTTTTCGATGGGTTACTCTCTTTTCTTGATCAGGCTGTGGACCAACAGTTCATTTCTCGTTCAGCAAGAAAGATTCTCATTTCTGCATCCACCATTGATAAGCTGCTAGAGAAATTACATGCTTATGTTCCACAGTACGATCCTCATGAGCCTCGGATAGACTGGTCTAAGGCAATTAGTAACAAGCGCCAAAGGGGTCCGATTAATTTAGATTTATCACTGTGAGAAATGCTCTTTATTAAGATGGCTGAGTAAGGAGTACTTTTTGTACTCTTGAGACGCATCTAGTTATTGTACACCTTGCAGGATTTTTCTTGGTTGTGTTCTTTAAAAAAAAAAAACAAAAAAAAAAAAACAAAAAACAAAAAAACAAAACTGTGGAATGTTGTTAGCAAAGTCTATGATAAGGTGGCTGAGTAAGGAGTACTTTTTGTACTCTTGAGACGCATTTTGCTTATCTTATGACTTGCATGAAATTTTTATTTTGGTGTGAAAATATAAATATATATATATGGTGTGTTCATTTGTTGTTTAAGTTTTAGCAGTTCACAGCAAATCTATGGACTTGTGGAGTTACAGGTATTCCTAACAACCCTGATTTATTACTGCAATTCAAGTTGGGGGGTGTAAGGTCTAGTCATGAATTATTTGGTTCATATTTAACTGTGAGTTTGCTATTGCTAGTTTGTTGTCTTGTGGGAATTGATTATCTTTATCTGCTCTTATAAAAAAAAAAAATATTGTGTTTTAAATAATGCTATTCCTAAAGCTTTAAAGTTATGCACTGATAGCCGGTTAAGTTTGCAATACGAAACATGGATGCATTGATTTCTTATTTGAAAACGTTTATGCATGAGAATAAGTAATTTGCATTCATCGGGGATTCAAAATTTAGAAATTGGTTATCGGTCATAAAGTCAAAGGTAACAGTAATTAGCTGATTAGTACATTGAATGATCCCTCAACAGAAGTGGAGACTATTACCCAAGCAAGTGTTTGAGCCTAATAACCGTTAATTCTGAGTGAAATAACACTTACTCTAAATATGCTCTCTTGTTTATCTTATCTTTTCAATGGCTTCAAAATATCAATTCGCTTTGAATGTCTAGTATGATAGCGGATGAATTTGACTGGTTTCAAACTATGAATTAGATGACTGAGAAGCATGATAGGGGGATCAATTTCTTTCATTTTGAGCCTATTTTTTTCTTTAAATCAACCTCTTGTTAGCCCATTTGAGCCATTTGTAGTACAACTTCTTTCGTTACCTTCGTTTAACCCATAACCATATGAATTTTATCCAACCTGGTGTGATTTTGGGAATTAGTCTGTTTATCTATTTTCATATTTAAAAAGAAAAAAAAAAGAAGAAAAAAAAAGTGAAAAAAAAAGGGGGCAAATTCTCTTAGCTATTCAGCATAACTGTTTCAAAATGAATGCTAAAAAAAAAAAAAAAAAAAAAAAAAAAAATCCCGACACACCCTTTGCACACTCTACCTTTTCTTTGACAACCCGTATTAACCTTATAGCCCCATTACAACCCAGTCCGGTCCCTTTTGATGCTATAAATCATGTGATCTCAGAATTCAAGTTTGGAGTAGGGAATCATGTTTAAATTCAGAAGTTACTCATCTAGAGCATTATTCCAATCATGAAGCTATGTCAATTTCCTTGTTCTTTCATGAAAATACGTTCCTTGTATTTGGGATGGCACCGAGTTTTGAACTTGTTCTGCATTTACTCTTATAACGGTGCACCCCCTTGTGTGTACACCTGAGGAATCCTTTTTATTGGAGAGAAAATCCATAGTAAGATTTGAAGTCAAAACTTCGAGGGAGTAAGTCTGTGTGTTGGTTATCCTAATTTCCATTCCTGAGATTGTATGACCTTTAACCAAAAATCTGATTTAGAATGCTAAATTATTTATTTAATTTTATGCATTTCGGTTTCGAATTTGAAATTTTTACATTCATACAGTTATTGTGAATAAAGTTTGGCAGGTGTATAATCTGCTTGCTAAGGGACTAGCAATGTTTAAGTTGGGGGGTATGATTAGTGGTTAATTTTGTAAAAATTTTGTTATAATTATACCCTTCTTTCGATCTTAAATATGGTTTAAATTAGATATTAATATATATTTTATGGTTATATGTAAGTTTAAATTGAAAGATGAATGAAATGAAATTCTAAAGTAAATAATAATAATATATAAAATTATATATAATACATATATATCATTATATGCATGTATGTAATATATATATAATATAATCTAATATATATATGTGCCATGTGTAATACATATATATAATATATAATTTATTAATAACATTAAATTTTTTTTATTTTTTTTAGGCATGAAGAAATCAAGCCCATGAAGAAATCAAAGCCATGGAGAAATCAAGTCCATGAAGAAATCAAACCCATGAAAAATTAAAGTCCATGAAGAATTCAAGCCCATGAAGAATTAAGGCCCAATTTGAGCAACCCATGGAAAATATTATTTGGAGAAGGCCCAAGGATTATTTTTAATCCTAATGAAGATTAAAAACCAATTTATAGAAATCTATTTTTATTTTTTATGTGAGAGCTTTATTAGGTGTGTTTTTTAGCTAAAATCCATTTAACTATTAGGTGGATATTATAGCTAAAATCCATTTAACTTTATGAGTGCTTTA
The DNA here is from genome assembly GCF_014633365.1 of Diospyros lotus. Classification (NCBI taxonomy): domain Eukaryota; kingdom Viridiplantae; phylum Streptophyta; class Magnoliopsida; order Ericales; family Ebenaceae; genus Diospyros; species Diospyros lotus. Next base: position 19,985,754 of record NC_068352.1, read on the forward strand.
TTAGGTATGTATTTTAGCTAAAATCCATTTAATATTAGGTGTGTATTATAGCTAAAATCCATTTAACTTTAAGTGTGTGAGTGCCCATTAGATATAATTATGTCTAATTGAATAATTGAAATTGTGTGGTTTGTATTGCATCTTGTGGCCTATAAATAGCTCACTTGATTGCATTTGTAAGTGTGATTATTATTCTTGAATAAAAGTTTAGTTGTTTCCTTATAATTCTCTCTTTGAGAATTGTTCTTGTTCTTTCTCATTTTCTTTAGTACTTTCTTTTATAATCTTACTTTTTTCTTTCTTCTTTTAAATTCTTATGTCATTTATTATTACTTTATTATTCACCGCCTAAATGGCCGGTTAATTTGTGCCTTTAAATTTCTGCAATTTTAATTCTTGTCATTTAATTATTCACCGCCTAAATGGCCGGTTAATTTGTGCTTTTAAATTTCTGCAATTTTAATTCTTGTCATTTAATTATTCACCGCCTAAATGGCCGGTTAGTTTATGCCTTTAAATTTCTTGTCATTTAAATTCTGTTATTTAAATTACGTCATTTAAATTTATGTCAATTAACTTTCAAATAAAAATGAGTAGCTAAATCTAATCTTGGGTTAAGGCAATGACAGTGTCCAACGCCAATGATTCCCAAAGAAAGCTGCGCTTTAAATAAGTAACATTAATTTAAATTTCAGTATGAGTGTGTATTAATTATTAAAAAATCACTAGGTTTGGATTGGAGCGTAAGCCTAACTTAGAGCTTTCATGCCATGTATGAGAGTTACTAGAACTGGAAACGCTATCATACCCAAATCCGGATGATTAATTTAGTTGTTTTGTGTATTAATTGCAATTGGATTTATGGTGGTTGCTTAAATTAGAATCCCGCATATCATGTATGGGGATTGCTTAACCTAGAACTATCATCATCTCTAATTGCATTTAATAACAAACCCTCATATCTGAAATTAAATTAATGTTGCTAATCTTTTATGCTAAAATTTGGGAATCAACGGGTTGGTACTGAAATTGTCTTAACTCAAGCACTATCCAAATTCATATTTTTACGTTTAATGTTTATTTTAATTTTTGCCTTACTTTATTTTCTAGTATCTGTTGTCTAAAAACAAAACCATAAAAAATCTTGTTGTCAATTTGTCCAAATGCGTGTGCGTGTGTGTGACATTCTTTTTCTTTTGCCATAAATAAATCTCTCAGTGGACGACCTGGATTCATCCAGAAAATATAAATATAAATTTGGACTACAACTGCACTCGTACACTGGCGAGTATAAACCTCTCACTAAAATAAAAAAAAATATAAAAGTTTTATTATGATTTGTTTTTTATTGTGTTTTAATTGCAGGGTGAGAGTGCAGTCACTAGCGGGTAAATCCGATAGCGAGTCCTGACAATGCTATCTAGACGAGGTTATCTATTATTTCTTTCCCTCATACTTTACAGAGATGAGCTTTGCAGCACTTTTGGTTGCTTCTAGCTGACCAAAGCCAACATAATTCATAATTAAGTGAAAACAAATGGACACAATCATTTTTAACCCATTTCCTAAAAAAATATATATATTTTTAGCCACTCAAACAAACTAATTACACTCTATAACCACTTTTTTTCAAGGAAGATACCTAAATTAGTAATGTGACAAGGTCAAAACGTTTAAATAAAAAAGTAGATTTATAAAATTAGTTGGTAGGGTCAAAATTGGTAAAGTGATTATAAAGTACAATTAATTTGTTTGATGGGCTAAAATCATTTTTTTTTTCTAGGGAAAGGGTTAAAAATGAATTTTTTGTTTGAGACATGGTTAGTTTTTGCAATTTTCACGCCAACATAATCCTTAGAGAAGTTCATGAATTGACGGTTCTTTCTAGTGTTCGTTGTCTACTTTGCTTGTTTGGATTGTTTAGTAACTGGGGATTGACATCACAAATGTCGGCACTCACCTAAAATGGTGACTTGAGTTACAAGTATATTTATGCACCTTAAGTGATTATTTTAGTGAGTACCTTGGGGTTGATAGCACAACTGTTAACTTTAAATGATCAAATTTAATGTGATCCTTAGGGAAGTTGTATATTTTAATGTTAGGAGGATTATATATTTTTATTAATTGTTTAGATTTTCTAGTGTGATCTTTTGTTGTGAAGTTTGGGGTATGCCATAACTTAAAGCTATAGATAATTTTTTAATTGTTCTCATTGAAATTCTTATTATTAATAGAAAAAAAATACACATTAATATATTAGCCTTGAATAAGATATTATTTTTTTGGAGAAAATATTCTTTTCATTTCCATCAAAAAATTAAAAAAAATATAATCTAATAATCTTGTAAAAAAGTTTTGATTGAATGTATATTATTTATCATTTTCAAGACTAAATCTAACTAATTCTTAATAATTCTAAAGAAAAGTCATAGCAACGGATTGAATGACACCAAGAATTAAATATATATATATATATATATTGGAGTATGATGTGGCACCAACTGAAATTACTAGAATACCCCTACGCGCTGATAGTCTCACCTGCCACGTGGATCACCTGAGAGACCGACACGTGGCCAGTCAACACTCTAAAGCGGAGCCCGAGAAATCCGGGCCGAACTGCAAGACCCGTTTCAACTTGACCGGGATTCTCGGGAGTCGTGCCCACTCATCTCGGATACCCCAAAACGGGTTCGCCTATAAAAGACAAGGACTCTCGCCAGGTATACCCAAGCTCTACAACTCTCTCATTTACTAATACTTGCATTTACTCTACTGATTTGAGCGTCGAAGTCCACCCCGGGGGATCCAAGCCCCAGCCCTCCATTGTCTTGCAAGTTCTACACCCGAGGTCCGACATCCCCAAGTCCAAGGTTCCATTCCCGAGGTCCAGTTATAGAGGTGGCACGTGGTGGTCGGTCCCAAAAACCATCATCAGAGTATGAATAAAGAAAAATGTGAGACGTGACTCATAGCCAGGTCGAAGCCAATCTAGAAGCCCCGCAACAAGGAGAGAATCCACCACCTCCAGCCAATCCAATGCCGGAGGACCGACTCACCAGGTTGGAAAACTAGGTTTAACAGCTAACTGAGTTGTTAACTGGTTATTTACACCAGACTGAACAACATCGTTCGCATGTGCCCTCTCAGTGGGCGGAGCATCAGTCACCTCCTCCTGCTCGGGAGCCTCGTCAATCACGCCAGACGGGTCAGGAAATCCACTCCTCTGAGACGGCAGGATCCACTTCTGCCCCCTCACGAGAAAGAGGGACTTCGCAGGAGAGACGATTGCGTTTCCTAGAGAAGCAAGTCCAAGAACTCAAGAAGGGAAAGGAAGAGCTGCTCCACCTCGGCTCTAACCAACCCTTGAGTAAGGGTATCATGGCAGAGGTTCCACCGGAAAGGTTTCGTATCCCCTCCATCAAGCTCTATGACGGAAGCACAGATCCCTATGACCACGTTGAGCTTTTCTCCTCTCACATGCTGGTGCAATCTGGGTCGGACACGATGTGGTGCCGAGCATTTTCGACTACTTTGGGAGGACATGCCTGGACCTGGTACTCCTGCCTTCCCCATCGTTCCATCAACCGCTGGGAAGAGCTGAAGACCTGTTTCTTAGCCCACTACGCTCCCTTGAAGCACCACCGAAAGTCTTCCATGGCTCTGATGAACATCAAGCAGAACCAGGGTGAATCCCTAAGGGATTTCGTGGCTAGGTTCAACGAAAAGGCGTTAAGTATCGATGAGTTTGACCAGCGAATCGCAATGGTGGCTCTTCAAAATGGCTTGAGAGCTGGGCCATTTGCTCAGTCCTTAGCCAAGACTCCGCCTCGTACTTTCACAGAGGCCCTAGCCCGGGCTAATAAGTACATCAACGCTGAAGAAGTGATGAAGGTGAAGCGGGCGGAACAACCTGATAGGAAGGAAAGAGAAAAGGAGAAGAAAAAGCCAGTAGCAGAGCAGAAGACGGACTATCGCCCCTCCTAAGCTCCAGATCGCCCGGGTCTCGGGGGAACACGTGGAAGCCCAGTGAATTACACTCCCCTCAATGTGAGTCGAGCAGAGATTCTCCTGGCATTGGAGGATAAGAATTATTTACGGCGTCCTCCCCCGCTGAAGTCTCCACCCAACACTCGAAGCAAAAAGAAGTATTGTCGTTTTCACCGCGACCACGGCCATGATACTGAGGACTGCATCCAACTGAAAGAAGAAATATAAGAGCTTATCAACCGAGGATACCTCCGGGATTTCGTGGGTCGAGGAGGTACGAGCTCGGGCAGGGTAGAATCCAAGCCGGAGCATCGAGAGAGGTCTCCTACTCGAGATCGCTTTCGAGAGCGAAGCCGAACACCGCCCCGGAGAGAAGGAAAGCAGCCCGCCGAGGAGGGGGGACAGAAGTTTATCTTGTACACACTGGCGGCAGAGACAGTTCCAGGGTCCAACTTAACTGCTCCCAAGAGCACGGTAAAGGAAGGGGTGGTCATCACTTTCTCTGAGGAGGATCTTCCGAGTTATCCCAACTATTCGGACCCTCTGGTGATCACTGCTCAAGTGGGAGAGTGGGAGATGAGGCGAATCCTCATGGATCCAGGTAGCTCTTCAGAGATTCTTTACAAGAGGGCATTCCTAGGGATGGGGTTCACGCTCGATCAGCTGAGGCCAGTCCATGTCCCATTGGTGGGTTTTGATGGAATGGTGATCCATTCTGAAGGTTTGATCCAGTTGCCCCTGACGGTCGGTAGTGGTCCTCATAAATCCCGGGTGACGTTGGATTTTTTGGTGGCAGATGTGCCCTTGGCATACAATATGATCCTTGGTAGGTCTGGGCTTAGTGCTCTGAGGGCAGTACCGAGTACGTATCACATGGTGTTGAAATTCCCTACTTGGGGAGGGATTGGCAAGGTAAGAGGAGACCAGCGGCAGGCTAGGGAATGCTACGTGGCCTCCTTGAGTGCCACTATGGCCAAGGGGTCAGAGTTAGACTCAGGACCGAATCAGGAGGCGGTCCCTCAAGCTGGTCAGGGCCAGATGGAGACGGAACAGGTGAGAGACCCAAGTATAAGAGCAGGTCAGAGGTCAATAAGGGAGGAGGGACAGAATTCTGCTGCCCCTCCCACTGTGGTTACTAGTTTCATCTTGGAAGGTCCGGAAGAGCCTAAGACTTCAGAGCCGGTGGATGAGCTCGAGGAAGTCCCACTGGGGGAAGAGCTCGATCAGACAGTGCGAATCAGTGCCAAGTTACATGAGCCCTTGAGGTCCGAGATCCTTTCACTCCTACGCCGATATCAAGATGTGTTTGCATGGTCTACCCTGGATATGCCGGGGATAGACCCAGAAATCATGACACATCGCTTAGGGCTCTACCCGGATTGTGTGCCGGTAAGACAAAGGAAGAGGAAGTTTGCCCCGGAGCGGGCTAAAGCTATAGAGGCGGAGGTGGAAAAGCTTATGGAGGCTAATCATATTCGGGAAGTCAACTACCCAGAGTGGTTAGTCAACGTGGTTCTTGTCTCCAAGGGATCGGGAAAATGGAGGCTTTGTATTGATTTTAAAGATCTTAACAAGGCTTACCCGAAAGACAGTTACCCTCTGCCCAGGATTGATGCGTTGATTGACGAAACAGCGGGGTGTCAGCTAATGAGTTTCCTGGATGCATTCTAGGGGTACCACCAAATCCCACTACACCCTGAAGATCAGGAAAAGACCGCCTTCATCACGAATAAGGCTACCTATTGTTACCGAGTTATGCCCAAACGCTGGAGCTACATATCAGAGGTTGGTCAACAAACTGTTCAAAGCTCAACTCGGTCGAAACATGGAAGCTTACGTGGATGACATGTTAGTCAAGAGTCTATTGGCTGAACAGCATCCGGACGACTTGGAGAAGTGTCTCAGAACCTTACGCCAGTATCAAATGAAGCTCAACCCGGCCAAGTGTGCCTTTGGGGTTACAGCTGGTAAATTCTTGGGGTTCATGGTGCATTACCGGGGAATTGAGGCTAACCCCTCGAAGATAAGGGCCATACTCGAGATGCCTCCCCCTCGAAGTATCAAAGAGGAAGCAGAAGGCAAAAAATAAATAAATAACAAATAAGGAAAAATAAAAGCAAAGGAGGATGGGAAAGACTAACCTCAAGGAGATGAATGCTTGTCTTGAAATAATAATTGTGGGATGGGGCCTTAGGGCTTATATAGAGGGGACCCAAGGGGGGAAAAAAATTCAAAATGACAATGTTTCCCTCCAAACGAATTCTTCCCTCCAACCAAAACCCAGCCCTATAATTTCAGGGTAGTAAATGAGGTTTTTAAGCACTAATCTCAACTTTAAAAACACTCTCGTGCGTCTTGGGAAAAATCAACAATCAAGTAACCTACTCCTCGACCCAACATGATTTTCAGCTCAGCTCAAGGAGTAGGGGGCAAGTGATGTGGCACCAACTGAAATTACTAGAATACCCCTACACACTGATAGTCTCACATGCCACGTGGATCACCTGAGAGACCGACACGTGGCCAGTCAACACTCTAAAGCGGAGCCCGAGAAATCTGGGCCGAGCAGGGCCCTGCTCGGCCATGTCGGCCATGGCCGAGCCAAGCACTCGGCCATGGCTGAGGAGCTCGGCCTCGCCTGGGCGAGGCCGAGCATGGCCGACCTCGGCCATGACCGAGGCAGCCTGGCCAGTCGACCTCGGCCAGGCGTCTCTGCCTGGCTGAGGGAGAAATTATTTAAAAAAAAACAAAAAACAAAAAAACAAAGAGGAAGCAAAAGGCAAAAAATAAATAAATAACAAATAAGGAAAAATAAAAGCAAAGGAGGATGGGAAAGACTAACCTCAAGGAGATGAATGCTTGTCTTGAAATAATAATTGTGGGGTGGGGCCGTAGGGCTTATATAGAGGGGACCCAAGGGGGGAAAAAATTCAAAATGACAATGTTTCCCTCCAAACGAATTTTTCCCTCCAACCAAAACCCATCCCTATAATTTCAGGATAGTAAATGAGGTTTTTAAGCACTAATCTCAACTTTAAAAACACTCTTATGCGTCTTGGAAAAAATCAACAGTCAAGTAACCTACTCCTCGACCCAGCATGATTTTCAGCTCGGCTCAAGGAGTGGGGGGCAAGTGATGTGGCATCAACTGAAATTACTAGAATACCCCTACGCGCTGATAGTCTCACCTGCCACGTGGATCACCTGAGAGACTGACACGTGGCCAGTCAACACTCTAGAGCGGAGCCCGAGAAATCCGGGCCGAACCGCAAGACCCGTTCCAACTTGACTGGGATTCTCGGGAGTCGTGCCCACTCATCTCGGATACCCCAAAACGGGTTCGCCTATAAAAGACAAGGACTCTCGCCAGGTATACCCAAGCTCTACAGCTCTCTCATTTACTAATACTTGCATTTACTCTTATTTGGAATGACCGCTCTTACACAAACCCCGATGCTCGTTCTTTTGATTAAATCAAGGGAGGTAAATTACATATTGGGCCTTTGGCTTTTATGCAAGACAAGGATCGAACTCGCAATCTACCAGATTGACACTAACATATTGCTCATTCGACCGCTCGACCTATGCCTTAAGACCCCTAAACATACTACTTAAGACCGTGCTACATGTATCGAGAATATGTACAAACTCGATGATCGAATCGAACTTCATCTATTGATGAAGTCTGGACTTCATTGCTTGAGCTTCATTCTGGATGAACTCAACCGGTCTTGATTCATGAAGCTTGGGGCTTCATCTAGAGGTGACAACGACGACATGGTGCAACGGCGGTCTGTGGGAGGCGCTATGGCTAGGCGATGATAGGATGCAACAATGATTGCGTGAGGCGCTGCAATGGGGCGACGACAAGATGCATAGACTGTCAATGAGGCGTATCGCGAGGCGACACCGGGCTAGGTGAAGGTGATGAGGTGAGTCGTGAGGCAACGTGAAGGCAGCGAGGCGAAGTGGAGCTTGCTAGAGGTGGCCATGGCTGAGGAAAGATGAGACAACCAAGGGCAGGGGTGGTGAATCTGTAAATCAGGTGAGGGCATTTTTGTGATTTAGCCCCTTCGATCATTTTTTTAGTAACTCATTTAATTGTACAAGTAACATTTTTCTACTACTTAATAGCCCATAATTTTAAAATATTTTTCTTTAATAGATAAATTAGTTTTTGTGTGAAAAATTTTGCCAAAAAAAAAAGAAAAGACAAAAAAGGTGAAAATTTAGGTAGTCTGAATCTTTTATTTTCTGATTAAAGTTCTAAATTTCTATTCTAAACCTCAAAATCCCTAACCCTAATCCATTTTCTTCATAAATGCCATCTCCGTGCAGCCATAACTTCACTTCCATTTGCATTGTTATAATAAGATTTACATTTTTTAATTCATTTATAATTCTAAAATTTGATTATTTAATTAGTGATTTATGTTTTTCTGTTGCTTTGACATTTATGTATAATTGTGAATAACGTATTCGTATACTTAAATAACGATATTATTAAACTTTACATATAGATTTCTGAACCAGTGATTCCATCATTAATAAACAATCAATGAGACCAATAAATCAGTATTCAGGCGCATTTATTTTAATAATTATGATCGTCATATTATTATTCGATATAAATTTATGCTGTGAAAAACTTGGAAAAAAACAAATAGTTGGTCAGTCACAAGAAAATGATTGACATTACAAGCACGAGACAGAAGCACAAGCTGTGAAAGTGAATTCATTCCTAACTCAATATCTCTCTTATTGCCTCTAACATCACTATCAGCCCGCCCTAATTAACCTTAATTACAAATTAAGGCCAGCAACAAGTCCAGACCCACAAGGTTGGGCCGGAAAATACCCGTCAAGGAAAACGAGGACACGAGAAGAAGTAAAATTGCACATGCACGCGCAGATATTATTGTCTTTCCTTCCACAACTCTAGCCCCAAGCATCTTGTGTGATCGAGAATTAAGGAGGATTTAGTAGAGGAGCAATTAAGGCTTTCAAGAAACTTGAACTTGAGGGCTCGGGACGCACCAAGGACAATCTATCGTCCACCAGTAGGACTGGCTACAATCCCGGTGGCATTAACTCATGTACTCCAGTGGAACTAGCTAGTGATGATGTTTAGGGTCAGGCCCGCCGGGACTCACCCGCGAAGGCCAGTTTTCTCTCCCTAACCCGGGTTCAAGCTCTTCTCGACGCTGCTTGAACAATGCTCGGAATGGTTCGATGAGGCTCTTCCTCGGAAGAGACGGCTCGAGAAGCCGAGCTTCCGAGCTATCCAGCAAAAGCAAAAGCAAAAACAAGAACAAGCTAATAATGCATACCCAGAACTTGGAAACTGACGCCATATCTTCTTAATTAGCTTCGTAGCCTTGCAGTAGGCTCTAACAATTATATATAGAGAGAGAGAGAGGTGTCGCCTTCCCCTATCGTTTATATTTTAATTTGGAGACTTATATATGTAATTAATTATATATGTGAGCTGAGCAAGATATAAGAAAATGATAAGAGACAATTAATTGAATGTGTGGTCTGCCATAATTGGCTTGTGGAGAAGAAGACGATGATGAAGAAACAGATGATGGTGAATCTCTGGCGATACGAACCGAAGCAGCGGCAATAATAATTGGGGAATTATACAGAGAATTGTTTTAAAGGCGACCTTCCAATGGAATCGGCAATGGTTGGGGGGTCTAGTCAGCAGCAGCAGCGTCGTTTGGCATTCATTCTGTACCACTTGGGAGACTTGAAAAGCTCATCTTCTCCATATCAGCGTTTTCAATTACACCTTCCGACCGAACTTCAAAAGGTCAAAGACCTCTTCTCCGTTTTTTTTTTTTTTTTTTTTAACCAGGAATCTTAGGTACAGTTTAAAGTGTAATAAATGCTTTTATTTTTAAATTATGGGTATTTGTTATATCTTATTTTTAATCTTTATACTTTTTTATTGATTGGTACTAAACACATTATATTTTGAAATATTTTATTAACCAAGAAGAGTGTATAGGAGATTAAAAATAAAGTGTAACAAATGCACATTTATTAATAAATAGATAATGTTGTAGCCTAACCCCCAGGACAGTCCCCCATGAAAAGTCCTCGAGAAGATTCTCAAGAAGCGGGCTCGGGGCCGAATAAACGTTCATTGGGTACCTCCTTTCAAAACTAAGGAAAAAGTCAAAATAAAAGAAAAATGAAAGAAAAGAAGGAAGAAGGCCAAGGCTATAAATAAAGGTGGGTGGCCTCGTTGAAGGGCTTTTTTTTGGCCACGCAAGGGCCCTAGGCTGAGGGTGCGGAAGGCTCTTCTGCACGCCAGCCATCTGAAGACCCATGCGCGCCAGCGATTCGCATGCTAGCCATCTAAAGACCTCTACATGCCCGAAGACTCATCCACAGTCCCGCGCACGGAAGACTCCTCTGGGCACCCTAATGCGCCTGCAACCAAGCCTAGTCACGCCTGCCCGGCCCGGCCCACGGCCCCCCTACAAGGGGGCCGGGCCGGGCCAGCCCGTGGGCTAGAGGGCCGGGCCAGCCTGTGGGCTAGAGGGTCGGGCCCTTAGCCCACAGGGCCTAGTGGGCCGGGCCCGATGGGCCCGACCCTTTTTTTTTATTTTTTAAATAATTTTTTTAAAAATAATACATATAATATATACATATATAAATATCAAAATAATACATATATAAAAATTAATTTTTTTCTTTTAAAAATATTTTTCATCTTAATTCTTAAGTTTTAAATATTATTTCATCATTTTATATTTCAAAATTCTATATGCCTTATAAATTTTCTTGTGAATCGATATGAAAAATAATAAATTGATGGTTATTATTTATATATGTTATGAAATTAAATTTTTTAATATCCAATATCAATAATTATTAAAGAATAACAAAATAAAAAAAAATGAGTAAGAGCCTAAATGATTGGCCCATAAGGGCCTCATGGGCCCGGCCCAAAAGGGCCCAACGGGCCACGGGCCGGGCCCTTAGACGGGCTGGGCCGGGCCGAGCCGTGGGCCCAATTTCTTTGGCCCGGCCCCTTTTGAACAGTAACGGGCCGGGCCAAAGCCAGGCCCTTTTGACACCTCTAGTTGCCATAACACTGACCCATGCGCGCCAACCATCAGCGCGCGGAGTCCCCGAAGACCCATTTGGGCTTGCAGAAGACCCATATACGCCCCACATGCACCAGTTGCGCCCCGACACACCCAACAACTCACTGCCATGCCCCTGATATAATTGTATAGCAATGACACAATAAATGGCACCAGGCACTCAAGAGATGAGTGAATTGGATGACTTAAAAAATGCTTAAAATTTAAAAATCTTTTACTAGAAATAAGGTTTTAGTGAGTTAAAAGAAAAAAATATAAAATGTCAAAACAAATGCTTGAAAAATGTAAAGTAAGAAAGATAAAAGACAATAATTTATAGTAGTTTGACTAAATCAAACCTAATCTACTACCTTAACTTCTCATTAAAGATTTTCAATCATCTACTAAAATCTTCTACCAAACTCAATAGGCCTGATATTTTATTCTTGTGTTTAATTTTGATAATGAAAAACAAATTAATTTATACCCTAAGTCATAAGTCAAGTATATGATTTTCAAATAAAAATTAATTTCATATACTTAGTTAAAATAGAGCTATATTCATATATTTCTTAAATTGAGATACTATATTCATGTATATATCTTAAATAGAGATTTGCAACAACTTATATTTATTTTGATGATGATTTCCTTTGATATGATTTTGATGATAAAATTATTTTGTTAATAGTTATTAACTTGGTACTTTAAATTACTTTTATATGTTCTATTAAGCACCAAAATAAAAATTAAATTCATCATGCAATCTAATGCCAAAAATCTTGTGATAAATTTTTTGATGACATTTGGAATATTATGTTTTTATTTAATTAAAAAAAGTACCAAAAAGCTTGTGATAAATTTCTTGATGCATTTGGAATATTATGTTTTTATTTGATTAAAAATTTTGTACCAAAAAAATTGTTTTCAAAGAGCTTGAGAATAAAACCAGCATTGTTGACCCCCAAGCTTGAACCCTCACCACCAACGACGCCTAGGCTCCTATGCACATGCATAAGACTACTCCATTTGCAACACTTTTCACCTATACACGCGCACAAAATTAATTATATAGTAAATCAAATTAGTTTCCTTAGCTCTCGGTTAGGTTGCCTTACTCTTCTTTTTCCTTAGGCTTCTTCTTTCTTCCAATTCTTTCTTTAGCTTTTTCCCTCTAAGGAATTTTTTGAACTTCTTAATGAGTATTACATGATCATCATCATCATCGTCATCTTCTTCTTCCTCACTAAAAGAATGTGAAACCTTGGAAAGAAGAGACTTATATCTTTTTTCCTCATTATCATCTTTATTCATCATGATCTAATGAGTCATGAGAGATCTAATCAAATCATCAATAGACAAATTATCTAAATCTTTAGCCTCTTGAATGGCTATCACTTTAGGGTCTCATTCGTTGGAAAGATTCTTTAGGATTTTTCTAACTTTTTTCCCATTTGTGTAAGTTTTTCCTAGAACCTCTAAACATGTGACAATATCATTAAACCTAGTAAACATATCCTTAATGGGCTCCCAAGATTTCATAGAAAAACATTCATACTCATGAAATAGGAAATTTGCATTGTTTCCTTGACTTGAGTAGTACCTTTATGAGAGACCTCCAATTTGTCCCAAATCTCCTTGGTCACTGAGCATGTGGATACTCTATTGAACTCCTCCAAACCAAGTGCATAAAAAAGAATATTCATGGCTTTAGCATTTTTCTCTGCAACCTCTATTTCTTCTCTAGTCCATTCATCAATCTTCTCCATTGGGGGTAGAATGACTCATTTTTTTATGGTCTCATAAACTTTAAGGTCATGCATCACATAGCAACTCATCCTCTTCTTCCAATAAGCGTAATTGGACCCATCAACGTAGGGTGGCCTTACGGAGCTTTGTTCTCCAAAGATTTGTGCCATATTTTGGATCCTCCTTAGGTGGTTAAACCTAAAAATAAGGAGATCAAACTCTAATACCAATTGATATAATTGTATAGCAATGGCACAATGAATGGCACCACGCACCCAAAGGGGAGGGTGAATTGGGTGTTTTAAAAAATGCTTAACATTTAATTTTTTTTTTTACTAGAAATGAGGTTTTAATGAGTTAAAAGAGAAAATATAAAATGTCAAAACAAAGGCTTGAAAAATGTAAGGCAAGAAAGATAAAGGACACAAGTTTTATAGTGGTTTGACTAAACCAAGTCTAATCCACTACCTTAGCTCTTCATTAAGAATTTTCAAACTCCACTAAAACCTCTTATCAAACCCAATAGGCCCTCTAGCATAAATTGGTAGAAATTACAAACCTCCTACTTATACACAAGTAAGCCCTTTGACTACACAAGCTATGAAATATAAGAATGATACAAAAGAGAGGATCTGAAAGTAGACACTCTTAGTTACAATGTCTCTCAAAAATCAACCAAGGCTTAGACAAAATGACACAAATGAAAATCAAGCCTTTAGAGAGAAAAAATAAGCACAACCACTTGTAAGCTCAAATAAAATGATTTTGTAAGCTTAATTCAACTTATTCCCATCTATTAGTTTTCTTAAGTGCATCCATGAGTTATATTTATAGGCATCCCAAGAGCCTCAAAAGAAACTAGTTGATTATAACCGTTGGACCTATAAAACTAGTCGTTAAAGTGAAAAACAGTCGTCAGTTTATAACAAATAGTCGACTGGGAGTCGACTTCCAACAAGCAGAAGTCGACTTTCAAAGATAAGCTCCTAGCAATGTCGACTCTGCATAACAAGCTCTCGGTTATATTAACTTTGGCTTTGCTACAGTCGACCAGTAGCATCAGGAGTCGACTATCCATGATTGGGAGTCAACTCTTGGTCCAAAAGTCAATACATTGAACTTCATGGGCAGTTGACAGATTAGCTAAGCATTTTAAAAACTTTGCTCCAATTTTAAGCTCGTCAAATGCATTTTTGATAAATAAAAAATAAATAATTATTTTTACACTAAAACCTAATTTTTCAAATCCTATTAGGAATATTGAACACAAGATTTTTGGTGAACACAAGAATTTTGGCATATGATGAAATTGATTTTTGTGATTGGTGCTTATAGAACTTATAAATTGATTTATGAGCACCAAGTGAGAAAATATTTTCATCATAAAAACACAAATGTTTTTCATTATCAAAACAACATAAAAGGCAAAACAATAGCCCTTGCACGCCCAGAAGAACACCATGCGTGCCCATATGGCCCATGTCACGCTTGTTACTACGCCCATGGGCGCCCTTTGCACACTAACACGTGGACTATCATTGCATGTCTGCTGCTCACCCTTTGACCATTGCACCCACATTCCTTCTCACGCTACGCCTCATGCCCCGCCACTCCTCGCACCGTGCCACGAGCTCCTCTTTCACAAACACCTATGGATGACCCTCTTAGGCTTTTGCGTAAGCATCCAGTCAAGTCTTTGGTAATCTTCTAGGTCATCCAAAAACTCCCAAGATCTAGGCCCATCGTCACCTTATGGCGATAAGGCCAACATCTTAAGGCTCTCATTCCTCTCAAGGCCCTTCCCATGGGGAAAGGGATTCTTACCTAGGTCCTTTCATGCATGACCATCGAATGTAGTAAAAGAGTCATGCATTCCCTGCATTTGCATGTCATGTGCCAATCACATGTCCTAGTCACGACCAACCTTTATAAATCCTTGTCGCCCCCTTAGCCTCAGGCAAGCCACTCCAACCATATCTCTCTCTCTCTTTCCCCTCCCTCCCTATCTCCCTTTCTCCTCATTCTATGTCACTTACCTGAAGAGTCCACCTACAAGATTCACTCATATTGCTCACTCCTGCACATCTTCATAGTGCACCCACGTACAGACCTTATTCGTGCATTACACCCAAGCATACTACATCACACTGCATCTTTGCTTTTTCATGACCTGTACTGACTTAGGCATCGGAAGGCCTGTGCAAGAAAAGTCCATGTGTGCCTTCTGACTGTCTTCTATATTCCAAACACTCTAGAAAACTCATCCATAAACCTTACAAGCACCCTTCCAAAGACCCTTCCAAGGCACCCATGCCTCTTGGGAGCTCATTCCTCATACTCCTTTGATGCTTCATTCTTCTACTCTCCCGGACAGCAAGTCGAGCCCCTGATTGCCAATCTCCTCGAGTGGGTCCCTACTCTTCCTTCTCACTTGGCTCTGCCAACTATTTATTGAGGTTTCCAGACATATAAACTTTAATCATTATATCCTTGCAACAATAGATGTATTTATTGCATTAACACTTGTTAGCACATTACTCCCTTATTTTTTTATATTACATGAAGGTTTAATATATATATATATATATAGCACAAAAGATGTATAATATAGAGACTGGTGAACAAAACACTCTTCACATTGTATAGAGTATCGATATTTTTGAGTATCATAAAACATGAGTTAAAAATAATATATAATAAACATGCATTATCCAAAAATAAAATAAATCTATTACATCTGTTTTTTGGCTCCTTGGATGGCCAAGCGGCCAACACCAAGTCAAGGGACAACACAATTACGTAGTTTATACGATATTAGCGAGTGACAACATTTGTCT
The DNA here is from genome assembly GCF_014633365.1 of Diospyros lotus. Taxonomy (NCBI): domain Eukaryota; kingdom Viridiplantae; phylum Streptophyta; class Magnoliopsida; order Ericales; family Ebenaceae; genus Diospyros; species Diospyros lotus. The sequence continues at coordinate 20,001,433 of NC_068352.1, forward strand.
TGCTCAGATTATTTTATTGGAAAGTGCTGGCCGGAACCACAATTAACGGGACCACTTGAATTCTACACCTAATTAAGAAGAATATAATTATATGGTCAAAGGAATCTTATTATTAGTCTCCACACGACTAAAGGAAAGCAGCAGAGCCTTAAGAAATTTAGTGATACGTGATGCCAATTCATATAGTAAGTAGTAGCACTGGCCCCTCTTTCTCTATTTCTGTTTCTATTTCTGCATATCCGGGAATTTAGTTCTTGATTACTGAAATTAGAACTGAAAATTGATTGTAAATGAAATACAGAAAAGGAAAGTCCCACAAAAATCGTGGAAGACAAAGCCGGAGATATATAGACGAATGCTTTTTGAATCTTCTTCTTGTTGTTGGGAGAGGGCATTTCCCATCAGCTCCATTTCTTTACTTAATAAAAGGTATGATGCTGATGCATCCATGCAAAGTATATATATATAAACAAATTAAAGGAACACTTTTAGTATGCTTTCTTACGTTTTTTAAGCACTAGTAGTAGTAGATACCCTTTGCTTGCATCATCTCAATAATGTGCAGTCGGCCGAATAACCTTTTCTTAGTTATTTAATTTTGCTTCTTTTTTTTTTTTTTTATGATAAGAAATTTGCACTACATTCTAAATGTGTATTTAGTAAATCATAGATACACGTAATAGTATGTAAGTCATGCACATGAAGTAAACTAACCAAAAATTAGTGAATTCATATCCTTAAAAAAAATTAATTCCTAATAACTAACATGAGAAACATACCTATTTAACTACTGTGTTAGATGGACGTATAATTTTGTTCATATTTCTATTCTTCTCCCTCTTTTGCTTAGTTTCTTCATTAAAGGGATTTTAATTATGCCTTTCTTTCTTTCTTTTTGGGTAGGATTGTGCTTCAAATTAACAAATTAATCACTATCCAATACAAGCAAAGCAAAAACTTTAGAATGTGTATTAGGTCATGCAACCTTTCCTCTCTTAATCTTGTTCTTCTTTTCATTAGTTTCTTTGCTCATTGGCTATTTGAAGCCTTAGTTTTCTACAGGTGGGATTGTGCATCGACCAAGAAAGTATCAAATGCAAGTAAAAGAAACTTTATTTGGAAACTTCCGCCCCTGTTCAGTGGTAAAAAATATTTTTTTTATTTCAATTTTTTTTTTTTTTTTTGTGTGTTAATCTTGGTCGTGTTCTCCATTTTTGTTTTTGTTAGTTTTTTTTTCTTTTTTATTTTTTGTTCTTAGATAAGATAGTGCATCGACCTAAGAAGCTATCCAATAAGCAAAACAAACTTTAGAATCTGTTGTAGGTCAAGCAACTTGTTATTTTTTCTCTTGATCTTAATTCTTATTTCTTCTTAAATCTTTTCCATCTAATTTTGTTTTCAATGAACCTTTCCATGTTGTTTCTTTTTTAAAAGATAGTGCATCAACTTAATAAACTATATATCCAATTCAAATCGTGGTAATTGCCGTCAATTGTGCCTTATCTTAATGAACTTAGAGTTTATAATATCACATTTAATAATCTTAATTGACTTTTAAAAACTACATTGAAAAAAAAAATGATTAGATAAAGTTTTAACACCATCATAATATGAATAAGTTATATAAGATGGTGATAAATAAAAATAATTAATATGATCGTATTTTGTTACATACATAGTTAATATTGTAAAACTAACTTATAAAACAAAATTTTATATCCATCTAGATCACAAGTTACATCACTTAGTAAGGTCAATTAATCTTTTTCTTCTTATTCATTTTCTTTAATTAGATTCTTCTAGATGCGCCTTTTATCTTGTTTTTTTTTTTTTTTTTTCTCTTTGGATTATGCATATACCTAGAAAACCCATTAGCTGGCTATTTTCTTTATTTTAAGTTCTTCTCAATGTTAAAGAAAAAAATAAAAAGATTCTTCTTGATGTGCCCTTTTATCTTGTTTTCTTTTCCTTAAATAGTACATTTACCTAGAAAACCCATTAGATTCCCTAACTTAACAATACCTACCTTTCATAATAAAGTAAATTATCTAGTGTAGAAAAAAATCAAATACAAGTAAAAAAGAACTTCAGAATATTTAATAGGTCAAGCAACCTTTTGTCCTGATCTCATTCTTCTCCTGTCTTTTTGAGTTTCCTTAATCATCTTTCTAATTATCATTTTTTAATTTTTAAGATTGGGTCAACCTAACAAACTATTCAATACAAAAGCCTAGTTTGAAATGCCCATTAAGCCTTAGAAAAGAAAAGAAATTAAAAAAGAAAAATGTCCATTAAGAATGGTTCAAAGTGGTCATTAGTGTTAATAAAAAATATATATATATATTTTCGCCACTTCACATACATAGAAGCACAAGCCCATATAAAATCTTTTCGCCACTTCACATACACAGAAGCACGAGCCCAAAATTCAATCCGACTTTATCTTTCATAGTACCTTAAGAGACAAAGCAGCTTGGGCACAATGAAAGATAAAGTCGGATTGAATTGTTAAGCTGCCTTGTCTCTTAATTTATATAAAAATATTTACTATATTTGGGCACAATTATGTACCGAAATATTAAAATTAGTGATTACATGTTTAAAGTTCTACAAATATATTAAAAATTAGAGAAAGGTCAATTTGGCTCTAAATTTTTTTACTCAAATTCATTCTTAAACTTTTTGAAATGGTTTATTATCTCTATAATATTAGTTCTTTACTTAAATTCATCATAGAATTAAACCACTCAAGAAGTTTTGAATTTGGATAATAAAAAAAATTAGGGTGAATTTCACTCATTACCCTTGAGGTTTGTTTAAATTGCACCAATTACTAGTATTTTTGAAAATGGTATCGACCTCCCTTGAGGTTTGTTGACTATTTTGATGCTTATTCAAAATAATACCACATAATGAAAAATGCTAAAATCTTTCGAATATAAACTTAAGTAAGAATGAAAATGTTACTCGAGTAATATATGTTATTACTCGACTAACTAATGAAAATATAGGAATAACCAATCCTGGATCTACATTACTCAACTATGATATAAAAATAATCACCTTTCTGTTAAGAACATAGATGAGTCAAATTGTCTTCAACTAATGTTTTATGTTAGTCGACTCCTTACTTGTGCTCACCTAATATCACTTGACTACTAATGTAAGTAGTCAACTTATTGTTAAGACATAAAGAACTCTTCAACTTGTACTCATCTAATATCAATTATTACTCAATTCTTAAGGTTGGATCATTGAGTGAAATAGGAAATGATTATTCAACTAGTTTATCTTATTAGTCGACTCCCTTTTACATCAACAAACACCATTCAAAATGTGATTGACTAATAATTAGATATACTCGACTAATATGCTTTGGTGTAAAAGAAGTACTAAGTTGACGTTATGTCTATGCATGGGTACTATATTTTGTACTCAACTCATAATAGATATTACTTGACTAATATTAAATAATACTCGAGTAATTATGTGTTATAATAAATATTTTATCCTAATATATTCTACTTGACTACTTAATTAAAATAATTTAGTGTTTTATGATATGACTCGACTATTTTATTTTCGTACTCGATTATTATGTGTTAAAAATTAAAAATCTTAAAAGTATTGAAAGTTTATTTTCGAGTAATCCAAACACAACTATTTATTTGAGTTACTCAAATATAAATTCTTTATTCTCGCGTAATCTGCGTGTGAGAATTTAAAATTGTTTTATATTACTTCTCTAATTGAACAACCTGGCAAACACATTTAATGTTTAACATTGCTAGATGTGCTGATGTGAATATACATTTTTGCAAAAGATCTCATGCCATTCTTTACTGTTTGAATACATTTATTTAATTTTGAAATTTGAAAAAGAAAATTGTAATGACCTGTTTATCCACAATTTAATAAATATTTGAGGATTTAAAGAATTTAAGGAAAGATAATAATTTATTATTTTTTTAAATGAGTGAGTGTTGGGTAGAAATTGGAGTGTGCGATATTTTTAACGAGGGAGGTGATTTACTGAGGGTTGGTGGCTTTAAGGAATTTTAATGGGAGACATTAGAATTTATTATATTTCTGATTGAGGAGGTGGTTGCTAATTTTCTAAAGAATTTGGGGTCTAAGAGCAATTTTTGAAACTAATAGTCAGATATCCTTAAAAGTAAAGTATGCATGTTAATAAATAAGGAAACTTGTAGATCGGGCAGCATGTGCGCGCGAGGAAGGATGCTAGGCACCTAGAGGTTGTGGGTTCAACTCCAAGGCCAGACGGGCGCCAAGGAAAAATGCTAGGATTTTTCTAGCAATGGGCAGGCGCTAAAACGTATCTCGTTGAGCGCTTGGCGTGGGTGAGGTGGCCATACACTCGTCAAGTGATACTCCTGCCACTATGGTGACTGATGGATTTTGATATATATGTATACATTCTAGTCATGAATGTGGAGGCCTAGAGGGCCAATGTGATGCATGTATTTCTATCATTATATAAAATTGTATGAGCATGAATTGGTGGCTTCTTGTGCAATGAGTCGCGTATGAAAAAAAATGGGTGTTTTGCCATTAGGCAAATTGTGCAAATATTACTCTGAATTAAATGTGTGCATTGTTGTTAAGTGAAGAAATATCAATTTCTGAGGTATTATTAATGAGGAATGCATGATCAAAAGATTTTTTTAAAATGTCGTGTAGAAGTCTTCCAATGACTCTTATCTTACGCATGTCTTCAAAGATCCATCTATCTTATTTCCTTTGTTATATTTATACTTGCTGACCCTTGTGGCTCACTTATTTGCTTATTGTCATTTTAGATAAGGAAAAATCTATAACAGAATGAGAGTTTAGTAAGGCTTGAAGTTAATTTTTAATGTGTACAGAGATCTCCCCCGACCTAAAGATTTTGGGACTTGTGTGAAGGGTCAGTGTCGAAAGTTACTTCTTATGTATGTTTGTAACGCCCCGTAAATTGCGATTTAATTTAATTATTCATTATCGGAGTAATTTAAATTAAAAGAAATATTAAAATAACTTGTTGTTATAAATAAAAAATAAATTATGTGATTTTAAGGAAATAAGAAATTAGGATAATTAATTATGTTATTTTAGAAAATTTATAGAATAAGAAAAAAATTGAAATAAATGAAATTGTGAGATTTTTAGAAGTTTCGGGCGTTAGTGTAAATATTAAGGGGGGTGTGTGTGTGAATAATGGAAGTTTGGGGGTGGTTGGTGCGTTTCCGTAAAAGGGACCGAAGATCCCTTTAAATTTAATGGTTGCACTATATGGTTAAAGGCGAGCGTGTGGCGCGGGCAGTACGCGGGCATGTGGGAGTGGGCGAGGTCGCGGGTTCGATTAGCAGTAGGCACGCACGCGAGGGCCAGATTTTTGGCTAATTTATTTCAGCCACTGGGTGCCCAAAACGACGTCGTTTTGGTGAGGCGATGGCCTCCCAGTGGCTGGCCCGCACGTTGCCACGTGGTCGCGCCTTCTCTGCTTGTTTTTTTGGCCAATTTAAGCCCGATTTTGGGTGTTCTTTTTGCAATTAATCAGTTAGCAAATTTCCAGAAAGGAGGCAGCGTGTGCGGGAGAAAAATTTGGAGATTTTGGTGGAAAAAAATCAAGATTTAATCAAGTTTAATTCAAGTTTTGATTAGCCAGGTATGTAGTCAAGCTAGTAATAAATATTCTGTACGGTCGAAATTTTGTTTAGGGTCTAATTTTATTAATTTTGGCAAATAATTGGGATATTGTAGTTTGTATAATTTTTTTACCGTGTAATGTCGAAACAAGCCTAAGGATATCTTCGTAAAGGCAAGTTCTTTATACTCTCCTCGTCGATTCTTTCGTTGTTAATTTAATTGACCTCCATTCGTTTGTTTCGGCTGTTAATGAATTATGGAATTTTAAACAGTTTGTTTTAAAATGTAATTTATTAAACTGGTCTCGAGGATTTTATTCATTGGTTGCCTACGGGAGTTTGTACCACCCCAAGCCTGTGGGAATGATGTCGTACTCACTCGGAGCTAGGTTCTTAGCTGTTCGGACATTATTATGGATTTTGGTTGTTTATAAGCTAGAGCGATTGGGCAGTAGGGGCAAGGATCGGCTGTACGGTGATGGAGTGACCGTCGTACGGTCTATCTTAGGCTGTCGACTGGTCTCTCTTATCCACTGACCGTTGACCGGTGCCAAGCACTGTTGACTGGCTCTGCCGTTACGTGATTATAGCATGACTAGTCTCATTTATTTCTTGTTACATGTTTTGGTGTGCACATGGGTACGGGCTGCATGTTGGGGTTTTCATGATCTGGTTGTGCTTGGTCATGGACATCCTAGCTTAGTTATGATGCATCCAACACGGGCATATGCATCGCGTGTGGTTCATTATATGGGTGGAGCATGGCCTGATGCTTGGATGTATGGGCGCCAGTGTATCACGTTGATGCTCACTACGCCATTGCATTTTTATGTGCATTACATGGTTACTGGTAGTATTTAGTTCTTAGATGGGAGTACCGTTCCGAGGGAGCTTATGGCTCGGGTGTCGGGAGTACCGACATGGACACGGGTGATGGGAGTACCAACCCGGGACAATGCGCACAGGTTTGTTGGAGATCTATGTTGCCTTTCAGGGCAGCGACGGGTTGATATGGGACTTGGGTGCCAGGTGTCTTATGTGGGCCCCAAGGACCGGTATGTGCTTTTATTATGCTGCACTATTGTATTGTTGCGTCACATGACTTGTGTGTACGTGCGGGACTGTGTTGGGGTGATTTCCTCCATTTACTGTACAGCCTTCCTTTTCTTATAACTTTCTAAGTCTTGCGACTCACCTTGCTTTCCATCATTCCAGGTAAGGGTAAAGCAAAGTCCGACGGCAAGGATCGTTCTACCTAGCAGCCAGCCGTATCGGTAGGGAGTACAGTTAGCTTGCCCCCGTTATCTCTAATATTTTGACAGGATTTTTGTTTCTTATTTTTAACTGTGTCAGGTTGTTCCTTGTATCTCCTATTTGTTGGCACAGGGTTTGTATATATTTATATACTCCGTGACCCCTATTCCAGCGGGGTACTTGTGAGCATGCATGTATATCATTTTGCTTCCGCTGTTGTATTCTTTTTTTATATATGTATGCATGCCAGGGCATTTTTATTTTGTGTTTATTTCTCTTCCCTTATGTAAGCGCTTTTGTTCGGATAGACCGGGTGGTTGGGATATCCGGGCTGGGGTGCTTACAATGTTGGTATTAGAGCGTCATTGAGTCAATTTGGGGGACAAGTAGCTGTACACCAAGGTTGTTAGGTAGAGTTAGAGTGTTAGGTCGTGTCTGTCATTTCGAAATGCGTTCTAATTAATTTTGGTTATGTAGGACACATGGATGCACATCGTGGACGAGGTCGTGGTAGACCGCCGGCGCGAGGTAGGGGGCACCTTGTTCCTACTCTTGAGGTACAGGCGACATGTGCAGGAGATGAGTGACAGCCAGGGCCTTCGGATATGCAGGAGACATTGGCAGGCATTTTACGAGCTGTGAATGTACTGGCAGCATCACAGTTACGTCAGGAGCGCAGTCATGATGGTAGGACCGCTATGGCCCAAGCGTCACATTTAGGTACGCCGGGAGCAGGGGATAGTTCCGGTGCTACATTACTTAAAGATTTTATAACCCTACGTCCACCAAAGTTTAGTGGAGGCGCCGACGCAATAGAGGCCGAGGATTGGCTACTGGCAGTGGAGAAGCATTTGCGATCTATAGGCTGTGCAGAGGCCCATAGGGTTCGATTGGGGACCTTTCTGTTTCGAGGAGATGCCGAGCGATGGTGGGAGACCACCAGACAGCGATTTGGTGATGAGGGCCCAACATGGGCACAGTTTATCGAGGCGTTCAATGAGACCTATGTACCTGCTTGGGTCAGAAAGTAGAAGGTGTTCGAGTTTATCGAGTTGCAGTAGGGGAGCAAGACGGTTACACAGTATGAGACTGAGTTCGTGGCGTTATCTCGTTATGCTCCAGAGTTAATGACCCCTGAGTCTCGCAGAGTCAGCAAGTTTCAGAGGGGGTTGCGACCAGAGATTTGCCATGCTATGGCTGGTATCGAGGCACCCAATTTTCCTATAGCAATCCAGCGGGCCCACGCGGTTGAGCGGGATCGATTGGAGGCTCGATCGGATCAGTTAGTCATGAAGGGCACAGGGAGTAGCAGTAAGAAGAGAAAATGGGATACGGGCAGTAAGAGTTCAGGGCTTTCACCGTGTCGACAGTGCGAACAGAGACACCAGGGGCAGTACTAGGATGTACATCGGGACGTGTGTTATCGCTGTGGTCAGCCAGGATATTTAAGAGGGACTGTCCACAGGGGCCTAGACCGACTACACCGGCTTCACCAACTACACCGGCCACAGGGCAGGATATCATTTCTTTTTGCTGTGGACAGAGAGGCCATCGAGTGAACGTGTGTACCCAGCCAGCACAGATTGGAGGGCTACGGACTAGAGGTGTAGGGCCCAGACCAGCTTAGAGACAGTCTACACCTAGGGCGCAGGGTCTAGGAGCATCACTACCTCTACCAGCAGCACAGCGCCCAGGGCCTACAGAGAGAGTACAGATGCAGAGGAAGGTGTTTGCGGTGACAGTCGCCGAGGCAATTGAGGGCAGTGATACAGTACAAGGTATACTTTCTCTCCATAGTCACGACGTACGTGCTTTATTTGATACAGGTTCTACCCACTCTTTCATAGCACCCCATCTGTTGCATAAGATCCCGATCCTGTGTACCCCCTTACCATATGATTTGTCTGTTTCGACACCGGGAGGGACGGTATTGTTGGGAAGTGAGATGGTTAGGGATTGCGAGATAGGGATTCACGACCAAGTATTTTTGGGAGATCTTATTGTTTTGGCGATCCAGGATTTTGACTTATTGTTGGGTATGGATTGGCTTTCACGGCACTATGCTTGGGTTGATTGTCGTCGGAAGGTGATTTCATTTGAGTACCCGAGGAGATCAGTTGTTACATACCGAGGTATGAAGCCAATGGTGACTACGCCGATGATATATGTTATGCACGCCGAGAGGCTTATACGACGTGGGTGTGAAGCCTATTTTGCATTCGTGACCGTGATAGCTGGGGAGAAGAAGGAGTTAGCTGCCTATCATGTGGTACGAGACTTTCCAGATGTGTTCCCCGATGAGTTGTCGGGACTGCCGCCGTACCGAGAGATTGATTTTGCAGTCGATTTGATACCAGATACGTAGCCCATTTCCAAGACTCCTTATCGCATGGCCGCCAATGAACTGAAAGAACTCAAGGTGTAGTTGCAAGATCTTTTGGATAGAGGTTTTATTCGGACGAGCACATCACCATGAGGGCCCCTAGTATTATTTGTGCGTAAGAAGAATGGGTCTATGCGATTATGTATCGATTACCGGCAGCTTAATCAGGTAACAATTAAGAATAAGTACCCCTACCCCGTGTGGATGATTTATTGGATCAGTTGCATGGTGCATCGATGTTCTCCAAGATAGATTTGCGGTCAGGTTATCATCAGGTGCGGGTCAGAGATGAGAATATTGCGAAGACCATATTTTGTACGCGTTATAGGCATTACGAGTTTGTGGTCATGCCATTTGGGCATTACGAGTTTGCGGCCCCGTGTTTATGGATTTGATGAATAGGGTGTTCAAGGAATATCTGGATTCCTTTGTCATAGTTTTCATTGACGACATCCTAATCTACTCACCGAGCCCTGAGATACACGAGGTGCATCTGAGCATGGTTCTACAGAAGCTCAGAGAGGAGCAGTTGTATGCCAAGTTTTCTAAATGTGAGTTTTGGTGGACCCGAGTTGTATTCTTAGGACACGTGGTCTCAAATGAGGGTATCTCAGTAGATCCAGAGAAGACTAGAGCCGTGATGGATTAGCTGAGACCGATGAAAGTGACGGAGATTCGGAGTTTTCTTGGCCTTGCCGGGTATTATCAACGATTCATAGAAGGCTTTGCACGGCTTGCATCACCTATGACGAAGTTGACAAGGAAGGGCGCCAGATTTATTTGGGATGAGTCTTGTGAGAGATCCTTCCAGGAGTTGAAGCAACGTTTGACTTCAACGCCAGTACTAACGATACCCAGGAGTGGTAAGTTATTTACTAGTTACAGTGATGCCTCATATGCAGGGTTAGGGTGCATTTTGATGCAGGACAGCCGAGTGAATGCCTATGCATCCAGACAGTTGAAGAGGCACGAAGAGAATTACCTTACCCATGACCTAGAGTTAGCCGCCGTAGTGTTTGCCTTGAAGATTTGGAGGCATTATCTTTATGGTGAGAGAGTCCAGATTTACACGGATCACAAGAGCCCTAAGTACCTCTTTACACAGAGGGAACTCAACATGAGACAACGCCATTGGTTAGAGCTGCTCAAGGATTACGATTGTGAGATCCTCTATCACCCAGGTAAAGTTAATGTTGTAGCAAATGCACTGAGTCGCCGTGGAGCATCAGTTGCAGCTATGATGGTGCAAGAGTGGTTCTTACTGGAGCAGATGAGTGACCTTACCATTTCAGTGGCACCAGATAATCCTACACTCTATTGTGCTGCCATGAATATCCATTCAGATCTAGAGGGTCAAATTCGTGATCGACAGCAACATGATGTGGAGCTTGGCGAGATCATGGCTGATATGGAGAGATTTGGGCCATTGGGGTACAGCCAAATGGACGATGGTTTGCTATTGTTCCGTGGACGGATTTGTGTGCCGAGTGACAGTGATATCAGGCAGAGCATCCTAGAGGAGGCTCATCGTTCTCTCTATACTATCCATCCTGGAGTGACGAAGATGTATCAGGGCTTACGACGTCAATATTGGTGGAGCGGCATGAAGAGGAGATTAGCAGAGTTTGTATCGCGATGTTTAGTGTGCCAGCAAATCAAAGCTGAGCACTAGAGGCCCGCGGGATTGTTACGACATTTATCTGTGCCGAAGTGAAAATGGGAGGGCATAGCTATGGATTTTATCTCAGGATTGCCACGATCTAGCCGGGGGTACGATTCGATATGGGTGATTGTCGACCGGTTGACTAAATCAGCACACTTCCTACCTGTCAAGAAGACTTATCCTATTCATCGACTGGCAAAGTTATACATTGATGAGGTGGTGAGACTGCACGGAGTACCAGCTAGCATTGTGTCAGACAGGGATCCTTGGTTTACCTCACGATTTTGGGAGGCGTTACAGAGTGCTATGGGAACTCAGTTGACTTTTAGTACAGCCTTCCACCCTCAGACCGATGGGCAGTTGGAGCGAACCATACGGACTTTGGAGGACATGCTCCACGCCTGTGTACTGGATTTCCATGGGAGCTGGGATGACCATCTATCGCTAGTAGAGTTTGCCTACAATAATAGCTTCCAGGCTAGTATTAGGATGGCACCATTTGAGGCGTTGTATGGGCGACCGTGTAGATCATCGCTTTGCTAGACTGAGATTAGGGGGTGAGCTTTGCTTGGACCGGAGTTGGTAGAGCAGATGACAGAGAAGATCCAGTTGATTCGGGCTAGGATGAAGGCAGCTCAAGACCGTCAGAAGAGTTACGCGGACAGACGACGCCAGGATTTGGAGTTTGATGTGGGTGATCATGTTTTCCTTCGAGTCATGCCAATGACGGGTGTTCGACGTTTTGGAGTATCTGGTAAGCTGAGTCCTCGCTATGTGGGACCGTTAGAGGTACTGGAGCGAGTCGGACCGTTGGCATACCGGTTAGCTTTACCCCCTCAGTTAGCCCACGTACATGATGTTTTTCATGTTTCTATGCTTCGCAAGTATGTGGTAGATCCCGGGCATGTTATTGATTATCACTCGCTTGTGGTGCGAGAGAATGCGTCATACACCGAGTTGCTTGCTAGTATTGTGGATCGGAAAGAGAAAGTGCTCCGCAACCATATGATTCCCTATGTAAAGGTCTAGTGGCAGCAACATAACCCTGAGGAGGCTACTTGGGAGCTAGAGGAGGACATGAGGTGACTTCACCCTCAGTTATTTACCTAGTCAGGTATAAATTTCGGGGACGAAATTCTTTTAAGGGGGCAGGATTTGTAACGCCCCGTAAATTACGATTTAATTTAATTATTCATTATCGGGGTAATTTAATTTAAAAGAAATATTAAAATAACTTGTTGTTATAAATAAAAAATAAATTATGTGATTTTAAGAAAATAAGAAATTAGGATAATTAATTATGTTATTTTAGAAAATTTTTGGAATAAGAAAAAAATTGAAATAAATGAAATTGTGAGATTTTTAGAAGTTTCAGGCGTTAGTGTAAATATTAAGGGGGGGGTGTGTGTGAATAATGGAAGTTGGGGGGTGGCTGGTGCGTTTCCGTAAAAGGGACCGAAGATCCCTTTAAATTTAATGGTTGCACTATATGGTTAAAGGTGAGAGTGTGGCACGGGTGGTACGTGGGCGTGGGCGAGGTCGCGGGTTCGATTCGCAGCAGGTGCCCGCGCGAGGGCCGGATTTTTGGCTAATTTATTTCAGCCACTGGGTGCCCGAAACGACGTCGTTTTCGGTGAGACGGTGGCCTCCCAGTGGCTGGCCCGCGTGTTGCCACGTGGTCACGCCTCATTTGCTCGTTTTTTGGCCAATTTGAGCCCGATTTCAGGCGTTCTTTTTGCAATTAATCAGTGAGAAAATTTCCAGAAAGGAGGCAGCATGCGCGGGAGAAAAATTTGAAGATTTTGGTGGAAAAAAAATCAAGATTTAATCAAGTTTAATTGGGATATTGCAGTTTGTATAATTTTTTTATCGTGTTGAGTCGAAACAAGCCTAAGGATATCTTCGTAAAGGCAAGTTCTTTATACCCTCCTCGTCGATTCTTTCGTTATCAATTTAATTGACCTCCCTTCGTTTGTTTCTGCTGTTAATAAATTATGAAATTTTAAACGATTTGTTTTAAAATTTAATTTATTAAACTGGTCTCGAGAATTTTATTCGGTGGTTGCCTACGGGAGTTTGTGCCACCCCCAAGCCTATGGGAATGATGCCGTACTCACTCGGGGCTAGGTTCTTAGCTGTTCGGGTATTATTATGGATTTTGGTTGTTTATACACTAGAGCGGTTGGGCAGTAGGGGCAAGGATCGGCTGTACGGTGACGGAGTGACCGTCGTATGGTCTATCTTAGGCCGTCGGCTGGTCTCTCCTATTCACTGACTGTTAACTAGCTCTGCCGTTACGTGATTATAGCATGACTGGTCTCATTTATTTCTTGTTGCTTGTTTTGGTGTGCACATGGGTACGGGCTGCATGTTGGGGTTTTCATGATCTGGTTGTGCTTTGTCACGGACATCCTAGCTTAGTTATGATGCATCTAGCACGAGCATATGCATCGCTTGTGGTTTACTATATAGGCGAAGCATGGCCTGATGCCTGGATGTATGGGCGCCAGTGTATCACGTTGATGCTCACTACGCCATTGCATTTTTATGTGCATTGCATGGTTGCTAGTAGTATTTAGTTCTCGGACGGGAGTACCATTCCGAGGGAGCCTATGGCTCGGGTGTCGGGAGTACCGACATGGACACGGGTGACGGGAGTACCGACCCGGGACAGTGCGCACAGGTTTGTTGGAGATCTATGTTACCTTTCAAGGCAGCGGCAGGTTAGCATGGGACTTGGGTGCCAGGTGTCTTATGTGGGCCCCAAGGACCGGTATGTGCTTTTATTATACTACACTATTGTATTGTTACGTCATATGGCTTGTGTGTACGTGCAGGGCTGTGTTGGGGTGATCTCCTTTATTTACTGTACAACCTTCCTTTTCTTATAACTTGCTGAGTCTTGCGACTCACCTTACTTTCCATCATTCCAGGTAAGGGTAAAGCAAAGTCCGAGGGCGAGGATCGTTCTACCTAGCAGCTAGCTGTATCGGTAGGGAGTACAGTTAGATTGCCCCCGTTATCTCTGATATTTTGATAGGATTTTTGTTTCTTATTTTTGACTGTGCTATGTTGTTCCTTGTATCTCCTATTTGTTGGCACAGGGTTTGTATATATTTATATACATCGTGACTGCTGTTCCAGCGGGGTACTTGTGGACGTGCATGTATATCGTTTTGCTTCCATTGTTGTATTTTTTTTATATATGTATGCATGTCAGGGCATTTTTATTTTGTGTTTATTTCTCTTCTCTTTTGTAAGCGCTTTCGTTCGAATAGACTGGGTGGTTGGGGTATTCGGGTGGAGGTGCTTACAATGTTTTTGGGGCCTTTGTTTATTTTGAGAAATGTATAACTTTTCTAAAGTCTTAAGAAATGTTGTAAGAAAGATTATCGCTCATAGTGGAAGTGAACAATTTATTATATGAAGTCTTTGGTTATGTTTGTTTATGTATTTCATTTTGGAATGACTTTCTTCCGGATGTCCTATGCTAGTGGGTATATTCGGATGTGGGCCCTAACAAATTTATAATTTAATTTTATTAAAAATTAGTATTTTTATACTTTTTATTTATATTATTTAACATGACTATTTTTATTTTTTATTAAGTTTTGATAGATTAAAAACATATTTACCTAAACATATTATTAATTTAAACGCTACCTAAATTAAAATTTTAAACCAGTTAAAAGCTGAGCAGCTTAAAAGCTCTTCAAAAAAATGCTAAGCCAAATAGACCCTTAAAGCCCATTTTTTAAGAGTTTAACTTCCTTGTTAAGATCATTAAAAAGTCCATATTTGCGTCAACTTGTCAGCCCATTTTGTAACCCTAACTTTGGCCCATTTCAGCTCCCTCGCCTCACTGCCTCTCTTGGTCTCATTTTGCTCACCATCTTCTTCTCTCTTTCAATCATTCAACACTTCACCACCAGGTGGACTGTTCAAATTGTCACCAAAATATAAAATATAGTTTTATATTTTAAAATTTCTTAGTCTCCCAATAAAATGCCATTTAATTTACATCTTAAAATTTTGCCTGATATATTTAATGCATTTGCTTGCCAAATTAGCCATAAATAACTATTTGTCTAATTTTTTTTCTTTTAGAATTATCATTCTTACGTAATTTCTCGCTGCTCATGTTATTGATTTCAACAAAAAAGATAAATTATAAATAAAAACTTTGCTTTATTACACAAGATAATAAATTAAACTCACGATCTATTAATATAAATTTTAATTTATTGTGACCCAACAATTTAACTTAGGGCTAATTTTTTTTTTAAATATTTTTCTTCTTATTATCATTACAAGTTGTTGCACGAATTGATTGTTAAATTCTACCTCTAATTACCTCTCTTCCCCCCCCCCCCCCCCCCCCCCCACCCTTTAAAATGACAAAAAAAAAAACAATTACCCACTTCAATTTTAAAAGTCTAATTTCATACTATTAAAAATGGCTAAATCAAATTCTACCAAAAATAAATAAAATTTGTAAATGAATTCTACAACACTAAACAAATAAATTTGGTGAACAAAAATATTTACAACATTTCTTTTTTCATCTCTTTTTCACTTATTATGTTTATAATATTTTAAAAAATAAGAGCAAATAAAATTTGCAAACAAAGACATTGCAGTCAAAGCGACAAAAGTGTAGTAAATTAGAGAACAATTATACTATACCCTCCTTGTGTTCTATCGCTAAATAATAATCTCTTAATACCTTCGAAACACATATCGAGTAATTAAATTACGATAAATTAAAATTCACACTAATAAATTGTGGATTCGATTCCTTATTCTACGTAATAAAATAAAATCTCCATTTACAATTTATTTCCTCTACTAAAATTAAGAACATGAGCGACAAGAAATACACAAAAACGATAATTCCAAGAATAATAATCCCTAATAGTAGCATTAATATTATTATTATAATTACTATATCACTGAAAACACAGAAAGCAGAAGAGCTATCTGAAATTCATCCCGAGTGACTTGGAGTTGAAACGACCATCATGTAGCCCTGAATCAATGCCATCCGCGGCCTTTCGCTTTCGCGGAACGGAGCAAGGAAGACGATGGCCGGAACTGGGCTGGGGCGGCGCTGATCGGATTGGAGCGTTGATGAACAGGTGGGAAATGTCCTGAAGGGCCTCCCTTCTAAGCCTTCTCTTTGCCTTCTTTCCGGAACATAATCGAGAGATCGAATCGGCTGGGCTGGCTAGGTTTTCCGCAGCCGGCGGGATGTTCTCCTTGTTGCAGGGCCCAAACAAGCCAGCAACCTCCATTCCCCGGTGAGAGAGAGAGAGAGGAGGGGTTTGTTCGATGCGGTGATGGATGGACAGTGAGAATGAGATGGTGAGCTTAGCTTTATTTATATGTAATGGTGGTTGGTGGGAGAAAGATGAAATGATGGAATTTGGTTTTGGAGGGAGGATTCAAAAAAACAGTCGCAGATTTGTCTGCCTCTTTCTCTGGAAGATGATTTTGATTTCTATTTTCAGTTTGAAATTTAGGTTTTGCAGTTTCGGAGAGAAGGCTTTGAGAGGAGAAGAGGGAGAATTTGAAATTCGTACACAGTTCCCGGGCGGGTGGGTCGGCGTCTCCAACTGTCTTGTCTTGTGTGGGCCACCCCCACCCGCCAAGCCCAAAGTGTTATTTTCAAATCCCCTCCAAATTTTCATTTCACTTCCTAACTAACTACGGGTTCAAATATTAAATTTTAGTTTTCTTTATTTTTTTAAATAATTTCATATAGTGATATAATTTTTACTATCATTTCACTCCACAGTAAATTATTCACTATATTTTAATTTTTGTTAACGCATCTACTAAATTTTGATTTATATTCAAATTCAATAAGGTTTTTCATTTTTTGTGAAATTCTGTTTTCAAACGTTGATATGACATATATTAATATAAATCTTAAAATTATTTAATTGAAATTTAGGTTAATTTTAATATTAACTTATTTTAGAATTTATAATAGAGAAAAGCAACATCCTAAGGTTTAGAGTAATTCCAAAATGGAAAATACATAAGAGTAGCTCTGGATTTCTCACTCATCATTAATTACCCTCATTAAATATTAAAAAATAAATAAAATATTTTTATATTTAAATATTTTTTTTTCTTATTTTTCATTTAAATTTGTCTCATCTCATGACTTTGCCCGTTTTCCTCTATTATCAAATGACTAACGACAACGACAACAATAGTATTGAAAATAACAACAATAAATTTCTCTCTCTTATTGGGTTTTGTTTAAAATTTTATTCTTCTTAAATTCTAATAGATTTGAATTCTTTTTATTCTAAATTTAACAAAATTTAGATTTAGATTCCATCAAATTTTTTTTTTTCATTCTTTTTCTCTCTTCTTTCTTTATATTTTGGATTTAATGAAACTCGAATATAAATTTTATCAAACCCTTTTCTTTTGTAACTTTTTTCTATATTTATCACTTTGGTTCATCACATGTTTGTGATGAACCTAATTAATTTCATTTGGTGTCAATTAATTTTTTAATTTTAATTTATTTAGAAAAAAATAACAAGTAAATTAATCATTTTATTCATTTATTTAATGGAAGATATTATTTCTTGCAATTTTACAAATCTTAAAAGTATTCTTTCTAATTTTTATTTTATGTTAATATATATTATGTCAGTTTTTAACATAAATGGACAAAAAATATTAAATTTTAACAAAAATAAAAATTTAATAACTTTGTTAATAAAAATTAAAATATAATGAGTAATTTATTATGAGATATAAAATTTAGAGATTAATAAGGTAATTTAACTATATTTTAAATTTCAATCAATTATAAACATGACAAATACAAATAAAAGGAGATTAATCATAAGTTGGCTTAAATTGTAAATTTCAAAAAATACGTTCTGAATTGATTTCATTTAATCATGCAAGTAAACTAAAACCAAATCATAAATTGTAATGTTAAATAAAATATATTCGCATACTATTTATTTAATATATATATATATCAATAAGTACAAAATATTTTAATTCTAAAATTTAACCAAAATAATTGTGGATGGACAAAATTGCATAAAAGCTTTTATTTTATTATCTTTTCAGAGCAAATTATAACAATCCCTGAATAGTGAGTGAAGTGTATATACACATCACTGAATACAGAGCTATCTGAAATTCATCCTCAGCGACTTGGAGTCGGAACGATGCAGCACCGAACCAATGCCTTCCGCCGCCTTGCGCTTTCTCTGATTCAACGACAGAGCCGGAACGGTGGAAGAAGGAAGACGATGGCTGGCAGTGGCTTGGTCCGGCGCCGATCGGATTGGAGAGTTAATGAACAGGTGGGAAATGTCCCGAAGAGGCTCCCTGCCAAGGCCAAGCCTTCTCGTTCCCTTCTTTCTGGAACATAATTGAGAGATCAAAGCATCCAGATTGCCTTGGTTCTCAGCCGGCGGCGGGATGTTCTCCTTGTTGCAGCGTCCAGAAAAGCCGGCAACCTCCATTTTCCGGGGAGAGAGAGAAGGGGGGGGGGGGGGGGGCGGGGGTGTTGTTTGTGGTGATGGATGGATAGCGAGAATGAGATGGTGAGCTTAGATTTATTTATATGTAAGGGTGGGTGAAAGATGAATGGGATTTGGTTTTGGAGGGACGATTCAAACTTGGTGAGATTCTTTTGCTCTTTTCGTTGGGAGATTTTGATTTCTATCTTTCAGTTTGAAATTCGTTTTGGGGTCGAAGTTTGAGAAGAGAAGAGGAGAGAAGGGGACAAGAGGGAGATTTTGAAATTTGGAAGCCCCCGGGCTGGCGGTTGGCGGGCTCTGTGCTCAAACTGCTTTACTAGGCGCCATTGGCCAAGCGGCAAGCGTTTGAAGCCCGCACCAAAATTACCATTTTCCTTAAATTTTTCAGTAAAAAGATTTTACCATAATAATATGAAATTGACATTTTATAATTGCAACGTACATTAGGGAGGGAGCTTGCTTGCTGCTTAAATGTAACAAGATATTGAATTTATCACCCATATGAATATGATATAGTACAAATTGTGATATCAATCTATCGTTTTTTAATTTATAATGAATTAGTAATATTAATTATAAGAATATAGTCAATTATAAATATAGTAAAAATAACATAACTTAACATAAACAGAAAAAAGCTAAGCTACACAAAGTAATAATTTTTCCTATATAACCAATTTATCATAACCTAAATTGAAAAGTAAAATAAAAATTAATAAAACAGATTTTGTAACGATATGTTAGGGGGTCTAGGCATTTTCGGGTATTTTATTATGGGTTCAAAATTTTTACTTTAATTAATTAAGGATTGAAAATATATTTTTTTTTATTTATGGAACAAAGTATAAATGGAAATAAGAATTTAGTAGCCCATCCAAATGGGATTCAAAAATGTGGGAAAAGTTCAAATGAATTGGACCATTGAGATGTGTTTAGAATTTTAATTATATTATGAATGAGTCTAGGTGTTTTATTACTTAATGGTAATTTAATGGCATTTTAAATGTGGGTCTAAGTATTTCAATATTTAATGATAAATTACTCTGATGGCATAGAAATAATTTTGGATTGTATAATTTTATATTATGGTGCATGTGATCGTGAAAATAAGTATATGAGTCTAATTTTTAAGAAATTGAGAAATAATGCAATGGGTTTCATCTGACAAGTTAATGGGTTCGTGGGTTTATCAAGTGGGCTAAATAAATTATTGAGTTGGGCCCGAGTAAAAGACTTAAATTTTATTATGCGAATAAGAAAAATGAAAAGTTAAAATAAAAATAAGTGTAAGTTGCCAATAGTGCCCTTGGTCTTTTTTTGACCATTGTAAAAGTGAAGGGCAATCAGGTAATTTGGCTGCGATGCAGCATGCAAGCTTGCAACGCTCTCTTTTTTTCCTCTGCTGCGCCCGAAGCTTTCCTCTTCCATGTAACCTACCAACGTCCAACTTTTTCACCTGTCATCTCTCATTCTTCATCTGCATCTTTTTATTCAACATTTTTTTCATAATCCTTCATCTTCTTCTCCCACTGTCTATTTGCGTCTGGAGCTTCAACAGAGGATTCTTCATCAGGCAAGCTCCGTTTCTTGCACCACTCTTTTACTTTCATTTCGTTCTTCCATTCGAGAGTTCTTTGATCATAAGAGTTATGCATTTGGAAATTCAATTGAACTATTCTTCTTCTCCCTTCTCTGTAAATATATTGTTCATATATATATATATATATATATACACCTGGTTAAATATTCCCTTCTAATGTAGCTTTGGATCACCCCAAATTCTCATTATTTTCCATTGGGATTGTCTTCCCCAATCTTCTTTCGGAATGGTGTAGCCCCTAGGTATTGCTTGTGTTATATATATATATATATATAAATCGTTATCTTTGTAAACGAGTTGTTGAATCGTTTCTCAGTCATTCGAATAGGAAATGGCTTATCCGAATGAGTTTTGGGAAGCCATGTGAGTAACATCCAAATGAGTGTGTGTCTCATCCGGATATATATCAACCCATCCGAATACTACCCTCCAAAGATAGCCATATCCGGATAGATCACCATAGTAGCAACTTCAAACTCAATTTTGACCTTGATGAATCCAAAATCTCTTAAAATTCAAAACACAAAAGTTATAGATCTTTTTCATGGATTTTCATATCATCTTGAATCATCTCAATCGGAGTTCGGACGAGAGAGATATTCTTGGAATTCCAAACGTATGTGTCACATTCGAATGTATCGCAATAGTAGCAAACTTCAAGGAAAATTTCTACCTACATTAAACTAGAATCTTTGAAAAATCAAAACATTAAATTAGTTGTAGATCTTTTTCTTAGCTTTCCATATAATCTTGAATCATCTCAATCGGAGTACGGACGAGAAAGTTATGCCCAAAATATGAAACCTTATCGAAGTTGAATTTCTGGATCATGGTGCATCCGAATGTCTTAGCCCATATCCGAATATCCATCCAGATGCGCTACTGTAGCATCCGAATATCACTCACATTCTTAACTTTGAACATCTAGATGTCTCACCACATATCCGGATATCACTCTCAAAAGCTCCCAAATACATCCGAATATGCCTCCAACCATCTGGATATCACTCAATGCTCCTCCAACATATCCAAATAGGCCATAAACCATCCAAATGCACTTTCCTATATTCGAATATATATGCTAAAATCCTAATACCTTATTTAATTTTCCAAAAATAATTATCAATGCCAATTTAGCATAATTATTAAATGAATCTACGGATATTATTATGATGGGAAAAATAGCATATTAAATGTATCTTACTCCTCAAATGGTGAATCAAGATTTAACTTTAAATAGCATCTCCCAAAATTATTTATGAATTATAATTTACATCTTGATTGCGGTAAATGTTATAAAGTAAGATATGTTGAATTATTTGATGATGGTAAAATACCCAATATGGGTAAGTGATGTTGAAAGTATAAATATCGCAGAAACAAGAATTTAAATACATGTGGTTGGAAAATACATACATGTATAGGTTACATATATATATATGTTTTGCGCACCTATTATTTTACGCGGAGGGAGAAAGGATACCCTAGAGTACCTGGTGTAGGACGAGGTGGCCATAACCCGACATGTTGGTTTCATATTTATTATGAGGTTTTATAGAACTTATACACTTTTGCATGCATCGATTTATGGCTTGTGAGCCGAGAAAATTGATATTGATAATGAAATGATGCACTCTTGCATATATTAATTGATGGCTTGCGAGCCTATGAGAATTAATAATGATATTGGAATTTTATATACATGGTGACATGATATATTAAATTGAATTGATAAATTCATGAATTATGAATCTTGTATATAATTGTGGAGTGTTGAGCCAACTTGCTCATATTAATTAAGTTTTGATGATTAACAAAAATATTTTTATGATATAAATGTATTTCTTTTTCATATAAAAAAAATTATTTTGAATTAAAAGTGGGTACAAAGAGTAAATTTATTTTAAATTAAAGGTGGATTGTCTTTAAACATGTTTCCTTCTTTTGAATATTTATGTCTCAAAAGTTCATATTTGAATTTTCATTTATTGATAAATGTTTTTATTACTTATGCAAAAAGTATATTTATTTTGAATTAAAGGAGAATTACTTTTAGACATGTTTTCTCTTCCTCATACAAAAAGTAAATTTATTTTGAATTAAAGATAATTAGTTTTATACATGTTTTCTCTTACTTATGTAAAAAGTAAATTTATTTTGAATTAAAGGAGATTGCTTTTAGACATATTTTCTTGTTTTAATCATTTATGTCTCAAAAGCTTTTATTTGAATTTTCAAATTTTGATTTCTCTTACAAAAAATAAATTTATTTTGAATTAAAGGTGATACGTGTTTTCTTATTATTTGAGAAAGTCTAAACATTTTTTGAATTTCAAATTTCATATTAACCATTTCTTTAGTGGCTAAAATGCTTATAAATATCAGCCAATCTCATTTTTTTGAATATCCATTGCACATATTGCACATCCAAAGCTCCCAAAAGCTCTCAAACTAATTTTCAAACATTCCAATGCTCTCAAAGATTCATTGTTCATCCACCGAAGAGCTACAAGGCAAGAGAAGAAAAATTATTCAAGTATTCTACGACAAATCTGAACTTCTCCATTTGAGGTTACAAATTTATTTATTTATTTAAATAATATTGCCTTGTATAATTTGTTCTTAATTGCTTATTTGTGTCCAAGTGTGGACAAATTATTTGTAAATATTTAAATTATAACTGAGAATTGTATAGGTTTCCTAGATCCGTTAAAACCTAGGTGAATCTAGTTTTCAAGATAAGGTAGAGAGAAAACCTTAGTGTAGTGGTTGTCTAGAACCAATTGTAATCTAGGTGTGTATCTAGTTTCTAATGTGAGCTAATGTGAAAACCTTGGTGATTTTGATTTAGTAGAACCCTAAGGGTGGTTAGACCTTGGGAGAGTGGATTAGGTGTGTGTGGAAATACCGAACCATTATAAATTGTGTTGCGCTTCATATTATTTATTTTTCTTATATCTTGTGGCTTACATTTATTATTAATCTCAAACATAATTTATTATATTTATTAAATATATATTTTTCAATAAAATCATTAATTAAGAATATTTATTAAAATTGAAAAAAAATTTAATCACTCAATTCATGGCTCTTAAGTGGCCATACCCTGAGGGATCAACATGGAGTCCTTGATTATTCTTCTTGGTGTCATCGAGTTCTTGAATCCTATATATTGTTTATTGTTTCTCGAACTTGCTAAGTCTTGTGGCTTACTTGATCTTCTTTGTCATTCCAGGTAAAAGAAATATTGTTATTAGGGGCAAGTCCAGTAGGACTGTAGTCAAGGGATAGTGGTGTACAAAGACGCATCCTAACTTTAAAGATCTTAGTTAGTGAATTGGTGAGGTTTATAGTGACGATGATTTGTTATGTTTATGAGAATTTGAGCCTCTTATTATTTTGTATGGCCATCGAGCCTAGAGTTATGAGATTTTGAAAATGTAATTAAATCTTATTTAAATTTTCACTGTTAGAAATAAAATGAGTTAAGTTCAGTTTTATTCTATATCATCTCTGTAATGACATTCTTTTTAGTATTCGAAAACGGGCCTTACAGATTTAATTTTGAGGGCACCCATTGTCATTGACACCCTAGTATTTGAGAAAATTAGATTGCATTTTCTTTACTGTTTTCAAGTCATTTTTAGTTTTTAATTTTCTAAAATAATAAAAACGTGTTTTCTTTGCTGTTTTTAAAAATATATTTTTAAAAATAAAAAAACTTGTAAAGAAAACTCAAAACACATTTATTTATTTATTCATTCATATTTTATTATTGTAATGGGAAAAAATATTACAAAATTCATTAACTCTAAAATGTATATATATATTTTAATAATATATTAACATTAAATATTTCTAATTTACTGAATAATCAAATTTATTAAATAAAATATTATTAAAAAATTATTTTAAAATTTTCAAAAAGAACACGTTTTCTAATTTTATATTTTAAGAAATAATTTTTTAAAATGATAAATAGAACGCATTTTTAATTTTTCAAAAATAGACTAATAAAATAAAAAATTAAAAATAAATTTAAAACTCAAAATTGAAAATTAAAAAATAAAGAGAACACAATATTTGCAAGAACCTTTTTTGCTCTTCACAACTTTTTAATAAAAATAACACTTGCTCTACACAACAACACTCAATTACTCTATGCAATATATTATTTTTTCAAAATACCCTCTTAGGATCACAGTCATCGCACACAACCATCCAACATCCTTTTTTTCCCTCAAACCTCAAAGCTCTATTTTTTTCTCAAATCGTCGGTGTTTTGTGAGGATAATGAAAATGCGCTTCAGAGCTACAGACAAAGACACAGGCTCAGAGCTATGTTGCTTCAAAAAGGTAGGTGTTCATCATTTTCGTTTACATTGCTTTTGTGGCTGAATTCGTGATAGAAAACAAACATCTTCAATGTGATTTGAACCTTTCAAATCAAAGGATTCGGTGGCTTTGAACAAATTCAAACCCTATGGTTTAGAGACATTTATCAAAAGTGTCAAATCCTTGGTTAAGGTTCAAACCAACTTAATCTAAGGATTTGAAAAACATGAGGAAAACCTATCCCTAAGGTTTGGAATTCTTCCACTTATAAAAATAATTACTAAAAGAAACAAGTAGAGAAACACAAAAGATAGAAAGACAGAAATAGAACAATTGAATTCATAAATATGTAAAAACATAGAATCTTCTCATCAGAGGGTTTGGTTAAACATTTCCCTAACTCTAGAATTAAGGAAATAGCAAACTTCCCTAACTCTAGGGATAGGGAGAAAGTAAACCTGTAAGCACCCCCGCCCGGATATCTCAACCACTCGGTCTATCCGAATGAAAGCGCTTACATAAGGGAAGAGAAATAGACATAAGACAAAAATACCCTGGCATGCATACATACGAAAAATACAACAGCAGAAGCAAAACAATATACATACACGCCCACAAGTACCCCGCTGGAACAGCGGTCAAAGAATATATAAAAATATACAGACACCTGTGCCAACAAATAAAAGATACAAGGAACAACCGGGCACAGTAAAAATTGAGAGTCAAAACTCCTAACAAAACATCAGAGAAGACCGGGGCAGCTAACTGTACACCCTACCGACACAGCTAGCTGCTAGATGGCGCAGCCCTCGTCCTTGACTTTTACTTTACCTTTACCTGGAATGATGGAAAGCAAAGTGAGTCGCAAGACTCAGCAAGTTTATATGAAAAGGAATGTTGTAAATGAAACAGAAGAATAGATCACTTCAAATATAAACCCATATGTACACACAAGCCATGTGACGCAACAACGCAACAGTGCCGCATAATAAAAGCACATACCGGTCCTTGGAGCCCACATAAGACACCTGGCACCCAAGTCTCATACCAACCTGTCGTTGCCCTGAAAGGCAACATAGATTCCCAACAAACCTGTGCGCACTGTCCCGGGTCGGTACTCCCGTCACCTGTCCATGTCGGTACTCCCGACACCCGAGCCATAGGCTCCCTCGGAACGGAACTCCCGCCCGAGAACTAAATACTACCAGTAACCATGCAATGTATATAAAATGCAATGGCATAATGAGCATCAATGTGATACAAGGCGCCCATACATCCAGGCATCAGGTCATGCTCCGCCCATATAGTAAACCACACGCGATGCATATGCCAGTGCTGGATGCATTATAACCAAACTAGGATGTCCGTGACCAAGTATAACCAAATCATGATAATCCCAACATGCAGCCCGTACCCATGTGCATACCAAGCCATGCAATAAGGATAAAATAATACCAGATCATGCTATAATCACGTAACGGCAGAGCCAGTCAACAGTGCTTGGCATCGGTTAGTGGTCAGTGGATAGGAGAGACCAGCTGACGGCCTAAGATAAATCGTACAACAGTCACTCTGTCACCGAACAGCCGATCCTTGCCCCCATTGCCCAACCGCTTTAGCCTATAAACAACCCAAAAGCCATAATAATACCCGAACAGCTAAGAACCTAGCCCCAGGTGAGTACAACATCATTCCCACAGGCTTGGGGGTAGCACAAACCCCCGCAGGCAACCAACGAATAAACCCTCGAAAACAAGTTAATAAATTAAATTATTAAAACACACCGTTTAAAATTTCATAATTTATTAACAACCGAAACCAACGAAGGGAGGTCAAATAAATTGACAAAGAAAGAATCGACAATGAAGGTATAAAGAACTTGCCTTTCCGAAGATAGCCTTAGGCTCATTTTGATCAAACGCGGTCAAATTATACAACCTGCAACATACATATAAACATTAGCGTCCAGCACATGCCGAGTGTTCATATAATAGGAGTATATTTATATATATATATATATATATCAATCCAATCTCTCCCTTAGTGAACACACCTATTATTTATCTTAAACCTTCCCCATTGAACACACACTCACGCACACAGCAACTCACAACGATACTCCCTCACACCCTGTGGACTCACGGCCAAAGGCCTTTTTTTTTTCACAACTCACTATCCAAACTCAAACATTCACTGTGACTGCACATATATACACTTACGCATGGATACACACACCCAACAACCTCTCGACCAAGGGCTTTCTCCTATGACATCAAACCTTGAATAACTCACAATGAACTCCTCGGCTAAATAGAGACTCTGCAACACATCGCTGCATATATGTATATATATAAACGTTGTATAATCAGTCTTGAATAACAAACCCACTGCACCCATTTAATCCAGCCATTACCGAGAATAACTAAAGATGGAGAAGCAATCGAAGAGGGAGAGGAGAAGAGCTTGCCTGGAAATTACTTATTCTTCTTCCGCTTCTCTGTTTCTTCTTCTTCTTCTTCTTCCTCACTGTTCTTCCTCTTCTTCTCTCGGCCGAACACACTGCTTTCTCTCTCTCTCTCTCAATCTCCAATTCAATACTTCTCCACATTTCCTTATGAACCTCCACTAATCCACCGCCTTAGTTACGTAGTGGCTTAGGAATTGAGGCTAATGGAAGCTTTATGATGGTTCTCAGCAGCCGTGGCAGTGTATGACTTAATATATAAATAATAACAAAAGTAATATTAACAATATTCTCAATGGTAATAAACATAAAGTGAGAATAGTAACAATAATAATACTAACTATAATAACAATATTAATATTAAAATTATTAATAAAATTAACAATAATAGTAATAAATAAATTTGGGTCATTACAAATCCTCCCCCTTAAAAGAATTTCGTCCCTGAAATTCGTACCTGACTACGAAAATAACTGAGGGTAAAGTCACCTCATGTCCTCCTCTAGCTCCCAAGTAGCCTCCTCAGAGGTATGTCGCTGCCACTGGACCTTCACATAGGGAATCGTATGGTTACGAAGCACTTTCTTTTTCCGATCCACGATATTGGCAGGCAACTCGATGTACGACGCGTCTTCTTGCACCACAAGTGGGTGATAATCAATAACATGCCCGGGATCTGCCACGTACTTGCGAAACATAAAAACATAAAAAAATTATGTACGTGGGCTAACTGAGGGGGTAAAGCTAACCGGTAAGCCAACGATTCGACCCGCTCCAATATCTCGAACGGTCCTACATAGCGAGGACTCAACTTGCCAGATACTCCAAAGCGTCGAACACCCCTAATCGGCATGACTCGAAGGAACATGTGATCACCCACATCAAACTCCAAATCCCGGAGTCGTCTATCCGCGTAACTCTTCTGACGATCCTGAGCTGCCTTCATCCTAGCCCGAATCAACTGGATCTCCTCCGTCGTCTACTCTACCAACTCCGGTCCAAGCAATGCTCGCTCCCCAATCTCAGTCCAACAAAGCGGTGATCTACACAGTCGCCCGTACAACGCCTCAAATGGTGCCATCCCAATACTGGACTAGAAGCTATTATTGTAAGCAAACTCCATTAACGACAAATGATCATCCCAGCTCCCATGGAAATCCAGTACACAGGCACGGAGCATGTCCTCCAAAGTCCGTATGGTCTGCTCCGACTGCCCGTCAGTCTGAGGGTGGAAAGTTGTACTGAAGGTCAACTAGGTCCCCATAGCACTCTGCAACGCCTCCCAAAATCGTGAGTTAAACCGAGGATCCCTGTCTGACACAATGCTAGCTGGTACTCCGTGCAGTCTCACCACCTCATCAATGTATAAGTTGGCCAGTCGATGAATAGGATAGGTCTTCTTGACAGGTAAGAAGTGCGCTGATTTAATCAATCGATCAATAATCACCCATATTGAGTCAAATCCCCGACTTGGTGAACGAAATACGGGAGGCATATGTGGATGATAATCGGATACATCTATGGGTGGACGAGCATGGCCAGCCTAAGAGATCTGATTTTGAAATGCATAATGGCATACTGAGGTTTCGGGGAAGGATTTACGTGCCAAATTTAAAAGATTTGAGACAAAGAGTCCTGAGTGAAGCCCACAGAACTCGTTATACAGTACACCCAGGGGCCACAAAAATCTATAGAGATCTCCGAGAGGTCTATTGGTGGCCGGGAATGAAAATAAGTGTGGCAAGAAAAGTGCCGCAATGCAATACGTGCCAAAGAGTGAAGATAGAGCACTAGAGACCAGCAGGGCTTATGAAGCCATTGGACATCCCGGAGTGGAAGTGGAAGCACATCACAATGGATTTCGTGACAGGGTTTCCCAGGAGTTAGAAAGGCAACGATGCGATTTGGGTCATCGTAGATCGGCTAACGAAGTCAGCACACTTCTTGCCTACACGGATGGATAGGCCAGTACGAAAGTTTGCGGAGCAGTATGTTGGAGAGATAATTAGACTTCATGGCACGCCGGTAAGTATAGTCTCGGATCGGGATCCGAGATTTACCTCAAGATTTTGGGGAAGCTTGCAAGAGTGCATGGGGACACAATTGAACCTTAGTACGGCTTATCACCCGCAGACCGATGGACAGTCTGAAAAGACCATTCAAACATTAGAAGATATGCTAAGGTCGTGTGCCTTGGATTTTGAGGATAACTGGGAAGAGCATCTACCTTTAGTAGAGTTCACTTATAATAACAGTTACCATAGTAGTATAGGAATGGCACCCTATGAGGCTTTATATGGAAGAAAATGTCGATCGCCTATCTGTTGGACTGAGGTAGGAGAGAGACAAATATTAGAACCAGAATTAGTCCAGCAAACTACAGAAAAGATTCAGAAGATCCAAGAGAGAATCCGAACTACACAAAGTCGTCAAAAGTCCTATGCAAACAAAAGAAGGCGAGATTTGGAATTCAAGGAAGGAGATCGTGTGTATTTGAAGGTATCGCCTCAGCATTTGGCAACACGGGGAAAGAAGAAAGGTAAGCTAAGACACCGATTTATTAGACCGTATCCAATCAAAGGACGAGTTGGGCCGTTGGCTTATCGCCTAGAACTTCCTATTAGCATGTCCAACATCCATGATGTCTTCCATGTGTCTCAGCTTCGAGGGCATATACAGGATCCAACCCAGGAAATTCGAGTGGAAGTAATCAAGCTAAGAGATGATCTGACTTATCCAGAGTCGCCCGAGCAAATCCTAGATCGGCGTGACCAAACCCTGAGGAATAAAGTCATCCCACTGGTAAAGATTCAGTGGAGAAATCATACTGAGGAAGAAGCTACGTGGGAGCTCGAGGACACTATTAGGGAAAAATATCCCCTGTTGTTCGAGGAAGTAGGATGAAAGTAGTAAATTTTGAGATTTTCTATGTAACGTTATGAAAGAAATAAATGGATGTTAATGAATAGTACGTTTATATTGGTAATGCTATCAACTATTTTTTTTTATGAATGTGGTCGACGGTAGAGAGCTACAATTAGATATTCTGTACAAAAACCCAATATACCCGATAGGCATTATTTGTGTAAGTAACTCAATTGATGTGTTTACAAAATGATAAATGATAATGCTCGACTAAGAGATAAAAGTTGTTGCTTTTATGAGTTGTTAGCCTAATATTGATGTCTTAGAAGGTAAGAACACGAAAATTTCGAGGACAAAATTTCTTTAAGGGGGAGAGAATGTAATACCCAAGAACTTTGGGTTATTGTTTTATAAGAAAAATAGAGATTCGGGAAAATTTGGTATCTGAAAAGCCTGAAAAATTTACCGAATTGACCGAAGGGAGTACCCTAAGGCTTAAATGTCCAAGGAAATAGGAATACCTCTAACGATCATCTCGAGGCATGATTTTTAGGACTGGAAGAAATGCAATAAGGAACGATTTTCGGTACAACAAAAATACAGTCGCCATTTAAGCTGCAAAATCGAATTCTAGTAGGAGACTCCTGAAATAATAACGGAAGCTATGGGAAGCTTTGTTTTTTTGAGTAGAGCAACCCTTCAGAGGTTTCAGGAAGAAACGAGTAGCTTTAAAATCCAAATGGAGAATCGGGCCTAAGTGCAATTTTCTAAAGTTGCCCGATGGGGGTCAAAATGTCATTTTTTCAAAAAGTTGCAAAAGGGAAATTGAAATATTTTAACTTGAGGATCTCAAATACGATATTAGAAAGTTCAGGGGCTAAATAAAAAGGGCCAAAAAGGTAAAAACCAAAAATTCGAGGGCCAAAATGCAAAATCTCAAAAATGACAACCATGGAAATCTGACCAAGCCACGAGGGGTGTCGAAAGCTTCTGGGATTGCATTGGAAATGGTCAGGGAGGGCCAAGGGATGATGATGAGCTGACAATGGCCATCAAAATGGCCGAAATTTTGAGAAATTTGGCCATGAAAACTGGCCAAAAATGGCAACCTGCAACTTATTTTTTTTCGGTCGGCGAGGGTTCTTCCAGGTCCATCCAGGGGAGGGGGAGACTCCAAAGGTAATGGGCTAAGTGGCCATGGGCAAATCGGGCTTCAACATTGCCTATAAATAGAGCATGTTGTAGCCAAAAATTGTAAAAACTTTGAGCTTGAAATCGAAGGCTTTTTAGGTCAAATCAGGGGACAAGAATAGAGGGCTTTTGATCCTTGAGAGTAGTAGAAGTATTCTGGAGAGTTTGATGAGCAAAGGAGTCGAATCAAGTGCGTTTTGAAGCTCGCTGGAAAAGCCAGGCGGACGGTTCGGCCGAGACTTCGAGCCTCAATTTGATCGACTTTCGAGCCTCCTTTCGAGCTAATTTAGGTACCATTGTGATCGATTAAACATAGGCTTCATCGTGGTATACTTTTTGAAATTTCCCGACAGGCCGTGGTCGGAGAAAATGACCAGCGCGTGGGGCCCACGCGCCAGTCTCACTCGCCCTAGCACACGCCGGCGCGTGCGGGCTTGGTTTTCTGTGCAATTTTTTTTAAAATGTTCAGAAAATTATTTGATAATTTTTCATGTAAAAATATTTGGAGAAAAATGGGTGTGGGTATTTATTTTAGAAATTAGTAAGGAAAAATTGAAGAAAAATAGAGAAAAATGCAAGAAAATAGAGGAAAAATAGTGTTTATTGATTTTTTTTGAATAAACGTCTTGCCTAGGGTGCTTTTGGACTTGAGGTGAACCATTTGGCGCAAATTTCAAATTTGGCACGCAAATTGAGGCAATTTGCACGTTTTTCGAGGCATCCCAATTTCTGTGAAAGGTGAGTGGTTTTATCCCTATAACTCATATATGATATGATTTCCTTGCTATGCATAATATTTTCACATGCTATGATCATTTTCGTTCATATATTGTTGCATGGGAAAACGTGATATATGCACGACACGATATTTTTGTCATATTGAAACTCGTGCATGGGATTGGAATGTTACCCTAAGAGTGTAGCCGAAATTCCCCTAGAGCAATTAATGGAACAACGTTAGGCTTATCCTACAAGAGGTTCGGGATTTTGCCTAGGGTTCCGTGCCGGGCTGGCGGGCCTAGGAAGTTACATTGTGGGTATATATTTATAATTTTCCATGCATCATACATCTTTCATTCATATTTATCTAACCCTCACTTAGAAGATTCCATCTTCTGATATTGGATTATGTCCCTAGAATATTCCACGTTCTAGGCGAGCCAAGTAGCCGGAAGGGTAAGGAAGTGATTGAGGCATGATCGTGGTGGAAATTTCGTGGGTCCCATGTGGGACTAGAACTATCTATTTTATTCGGATGTATTGTGTAGATTTTAATTTTGTCTGTAATGTTATGTTGGGTGAACGATATGTATGTACCCACATATGCTATGTTTTCGAAGTTCCTTACAGGTTCTGATCTTGCTTCCGCTATGCTTAAAGTGTATCATTCCCTTACTATATTTGGGAGTGTTATTAAATAAAAGTCATGTTGAGGATTTATTGCCAGTTTATGTTTGATGAAAAAAAAAAAATCCTAGCATAATTTAATACCCTGGAAAGCGGGGTGTTACACCCACCATCGCTCGGCGTCTCCTCGCAACAGGAAGGTCCCCAGTCGAACCCTATGGGCCTCTGCACAGCCTATAGATCGCAAATGCTTCTCTACAGCCAGGAGCCAATCCTCGGCCTCTGTCGTGTCAGCGCCTCCACTAAACTCTGGTGGACGTAGGGCCATAAAATCTTTAAGCAATGCAGCACCAGAACTATCCCCTGCCCTCGGAGTGCCTGAATGTGACGCTTGGGCCGTAGCGGTCCTACCATCATGACTGCGCTCCTGACGTAATTGAGATGCCGTCAGTACGTCTACGGCCCGTAGAAGACCTACCAATGTCTCCTGCATGTCTGGAGGCCCTGGCTGTCTCTCGTCTCTTGTATCTGTCGCCTGTACCTCAAGAGTAGGAACAAGGTGCCCTCTACCTCGTGTCGGTGGTCTACCACGACCTCGTCCACGGCGTGCGTCCATGAGTCCTACATAACCAAAATTAATTAGAACGCATTTCGAAATTAAGGACACGGCCTAACATTCTAACTCTACCTAACAGCCTTGGTGTACAGTTACTTGTCCCCCAAATTGACTCAATGACGCTCTGATACCAACATTGTAAGCACCCCCGCCCGGATATCCCAACCACCCGGTCTATCCGAATGAAAGCGCTTACATAAGAGAAGAGAAATAGACATAAGACAAAAATATCTTGGCATGCATACGTACAAAAAATACAACAGCGAAAGCAAAACAATATACATGCACGCCCACAAGTACCCCGCTGAAACAACGGTTAAAGAGTATATAAAAATATACAGACACCTGTGCCAACAAATAAAAGATACAAGAAACAACCGGGCACAGTAAAAAATGAGAGTCAGAACTCCTAACAAAACATCAGAGAAGACGGGGGCAGCTAACTGTACACCCTACCGACACGGCTGGCTGCTAGATGGCGTGGCCCTCGCCCTCGACTTTTGCTTTACCCTTACCTGGAATGATGGAAAGCAAAATGAGTCGCAAGACTCAGCAAGTTTATATGAAAATGAAGGCTGTAAATGAAACAGAAGATGAGATCACTCCAAATATAAACCCACATGTACACACAAGCCATGTGACGCAACAACGCAACAGTGCCGCATAATAAAAGCACATACCGGTCCTTGGAGCCCACATAAGACACCTAGCACCCAAGTCCCATACAAATCTGCCGCTGCCCTGAAAGGCAACATAGATTCCCAACAAACCTATGTGCACTGTCCCGGGTCGGTACTCCCGTCACCCGTCCATGTCGGTACTCCCGACACCCGAGCCATAGGCTCCCTCGGAACAGTACTCCCGCCCAAGAACTAAATACTACCAGTAACCATGCAATGCATATAAAATGCAATGGCGTAATGAGCATCAACGTGATACAAGGCGCCCATACATCCAGGCATCAGGTCATGCTCCGCCCATATAGTAAACCACACGCGATGCATATGCTCGTGCTGGATGCATCATAACCAAACTAGAATGTCTGTAACCAAGCATAACCAAATCATGATAATCCCAACATGCAGCTCGTACCCATGTGCATACCAAACCATGCAATAAGGATAAAATGATACCAAATCATGCTATAATCATGTAACGGCAGAGCCAGTCAATAGTGCTTGGCACCGGTTAACGGTCAGTGGATAGGAGAGACCAACCGATGACCTAAGATAGACCGTACAACAGTCACTCCGTCACCGAATAGTTGATCCTTGCCCCCACTGTCCAACCGCTCTAGCCTATAAACAACCCAAAAGCCATAATAATACCCGAACAGCTAAGAACCTAGTCCCAGGTGAGTACAACATCATTCCCACAGGCTTGGGGGTGGCACAAACCCCCGTAGGCAACCAACGAATAAACCCTTGAAAACAGGTTAATAAATTAAATTATTAAAACACACCGTTTAAAATTTCATAATTTATTAACAGCTGAAACCAACAAAGGGAGGTCAAATAAATTGACAACGAAAGAATCGACAATGAAAGTATAAAGAACTTGCCTTTCCGAAGATAGCCTTAGGCTCTTTTTGACCAAACGCGGTCAAATCATACAAACTGCAATATACATATAAACATTAGCGTCTAGCACATGCCGAGTGTTCATATAATAGGAGTATATTTATATTTATATATATATATATATCAATCCAATTTCTCCCTTAGTGAACACACCCAGAACACACCTATTATTTATCTTAAACCTTCCCCATTGAACACACACTCACGCACACAACAACTCACAGCGATACTCCCTCACACACCATGTGGACTCACGGCCAAAGGCCTTTTTTTTTTCACAACTTACTATCCAAACTCAAACACTCACTGTGACTGCACATATATACACTTACGCATGGATACACACACTCAACAACCTCTCGGCCAAGGGCTTTCTCCTATGACATCAAACCTTGAATAACTCACAATGAACTCCTCGGCTAAATAGAGACTCTACAACACATCGATGCATATATGTATATATATAAACGTTGTATACTCAGTCTTGAATAACAAACCCACTGCACCCATTTAATCCGGCCATTACCGAGAATAACTAAAGATGGAGAAGCAATCGAAGAGGGAGAGGAGAAGAGCTTGCCTGGAAATTACTTATTCTTCTTCCTCTTCTCTGTTTCTTCTTCTTCTTCTTCTTCCTCACTGTTCTTCCTCTTCTTCTCTCGGCCGAACACACTGCTTTCTCTCTCTCTCTCTCAATCTCCAATTCAATACTTCACCACATTTCCTTATGAACCTCCACTAATCCACCGCCTTAGTTACGTAGTGGCTTAGGAATTGAGGCTAATGGAAGCTTTATGATGGTTCTCAGCAGCCGTGGCAGTGTATGACTTAATATATAAATAATAACAAAAGTAATATTAACAATATTCTCAATGGTAATAAACATAAAGTGAGAATAGTAACAATAATAATACTAACTATAATAACAATATTAATATTAAAATTATTAATAAAATTAACAATAATAGTAATAAATAAATTTGGGTCATTACAAAACCTCTCTAACTTTAGAGTTAGGGAGAAAACTGACTTCCTGAACCCTAGAGTTAGGAATGCATTGAATTTTTCAATTTCTAGAATGCAGGAAGATAAGTTATTTTCGACGCTGGTTATTCGAAAAAGATAATAGGAAGGTCCCAAAACGGCATACCTCAACCAATGACAGGAGTATATTTTCGATTGATTCATGTTGCTGTTCTTCTGAATCATTCTCTTCCTCATCAAACTCATCCCATGTCGTCACCATTTGAATGTAATCATCCAAATCCATGGCGCAACTTACTTTGTGCATGAAAGAAAAAAGAAAAGAGGAAAATGACCAAAGAAAATGGTTGGGGTGGGAGTTCAGAGTAAGAGTATAAGGAGTATAAGGTAATTGCATTTAGAACAATAAAGGGTAAAAATGGGTTTTCTTTTTAAATTATTTTAGACATATTCAATTTTATTAGAAAGTTATTTTGGAGAGCAAAAATAGTTGTTGTAAAAAACTTTTCCCTAATATTTACTAATTAGAGAGAGTTTCGGGAGGGGACCACTCTTTGTGGCTTTGTTTTGTACCCCTGTCCCATTATTAATGTCCTCATCAATAGATATTTTATTTAACTTTTTATCTTTCTACTTTGTAAATTTTATATAAAGAATAACAAAATAATTCTTAGTTTAAATGATTTCTTTTTTTTTCTAATTTATTTTTTTTGGTTAGGTGATAATTAAATAATTTTCTTACAATTTTTAGACTTCTATTTAATTTCATCCATTCCTTACAAGAATAATAAAAAAATAATAATAACATAATAACAATTGAAAGGAACTAAATTAAAAAAAAAAAAAACTCAAAGAACATTTAATACAAAATACTTTTTTATATGTAAATCTTCTTTCTCATTTCACCGATTAATAGTGTAAGCACCTATACCCGGATATTCCAACCACAGTCTACTCGAATGGGAGCGTTTATGGAAGGAGAAAGAATTGAACACATGACAAGAACCACCTTGGCATGCACACACAAAAATAAGAACAACGAAAGTGAAACTAAACACATACAT
This sequence comes from Diospyros lotus, assembly GCF_014633365.1. Lineage (NCBI taxonomy): Eukaryota > Viridiplantae > Streptophyta > Magnoliopsida > Ericales > Ebenaceae > Diospyros > Diospyros lotus. The sequence goes on from NC_068352.1 coordinate 20,037,953, forward strand.
GCACTACGGGTACCCCGCTAGCATAGCGGTCACATGATAAATAAATGAACACAGACTCTTGTGTCGACATACACGAGACTCGAGGAAAGACCTGACATAGTACAAAATAATAGAATAAATCATACTCATACATCAGAATTGACAGGGACTAATGGGACTGTCTGTACACCATACCGACTTTGCCGCTAGAAGCTGACTCCCTTGCCCTTGACTCACGCTGTCATTACTTGGAATGATGGAAAAACAAAATGAGTCGAGAGACCCAGCAAGCATAAGAAAAGAAAGGCTGAAGGCTGCATAGAACCAGTAAACTTCTCCCAGAACACCAACCCCAAAGTACACACAAGCCATGTGACGCTACAACACAATAGTATAGCATAATAAAAGCATATATCGGTCCTTGGGGCCCACATAAGACACAAGGCACCCAAGTCCCATCCCAACCTGTTGCTGCTCTGAAAGGCAACAAATATCTCTAGCAGCTTGTGCGCGCCATCTCGGTCGGTACTCCCGCCACCCGTGTGTCCGTGTCGGTACTCCTAACGCCTGAGCCATAGGCTCCCTCAGAACGGTCCTCCCGTCCGAGAACTAATAACTATCAGTAACCATGCAATGCGCATAGAAATGCAATGGCGTAGTGAGCATCAACGTGATACACTGGTGCCCATACATCCAGGCATCAGGCCATGCTCCGCCCACATAGTAAACCACACGCGATATATATGCTCGTGCTGGATGCAACCTAACCAGACTAGAATGTCCGTGTCCAAGCATACTCAATAAATGAATATCCCAACATGCAACCCGTACCCATGTGCATATCAAATCATGAACAGTAATATAATGAATTTAATCGTGCAGTAAATCACATATTGGCAGAGCTAGTTAGCAGTGCCCGGCACTGGTCAACGGCCAGTGATTAGGAATGTCTACCTAACGATCCACTCTAGGGCCGTATAATAGTCTACTCCAATGTCACCAAACAGCCGACCCCTGCCCCATTGCTCGATAGCTCTAATCGAACCATAATTAAACCCGAGAAAACTGAAAATAAATCCACACGTCTAGGAACCTAATCCCCAACCTGGGTTCAGCATCATTCCGAAAGGACTGGGGGCGGTACAAACCCCCGTAAGCACACAACGAATAAAATTATAAAAGCCCCGGATTTCATTTAAATTAAAACCTTTGAATAATATCTCATAAAATAATGCTAGGCGTCGAATTAGAGTAAGGGAGGGCGTAAAATACGAGAAATCACGGAGTCTTTCACGGGAATTAAAGAACAGGAGGAGAGGGTTGGAAGCTTGCCTTTACACGGCCGTTTATTGCCTTTCTTGCACTCCTGCTGCGAAGTAAAATATTTTCTGGCACTAAATAAAATCGTAACTTTAATTAAATAAATCTACTGTATAATATAAATAATTTAGCTATCTAAAATCCCATGTAGGCGCACCATGAATAAAATCCCAATAAGCCTCATATTTATTTTAAATTAAATCACACTAATAAAATTCTCATTTCGTATAATTAATATGCGAAACCAAAACGAATTGAGGAAAGACGAGGGGTTCACAAAATGAAAAGAAATCGCAAGGGTAGAGGGAGTTTGCCTCTATTTAGCTGTTTACAGCGTTTCTACGCTTGAATGCCATCAAAATAATGCACGTTGTAAAATAGATTAAAGTCCCAAAATTAACAAAATAAGACCCAAAATAAAATTCTAACCGTATAGAATGTTTAATACATCATTATTTACTTACCTGATTAATTAAAACTCAATTATACTGCATTTAAACTTAAATTTCCTCCCAAATTCCACCATTTCCTCACTGCGCGCGAGTTTCTTCTTCTTCAAATTTTCTTACTGTTTGCTGTTGTTTCGGGACGCCCGAATTATGCTTAAAAAGATAGCAAAATGGGTGGCTGGGGAGAGGCCATGCAGCGGCTGCTGGGATAGCCGCTGAAGGCTTTACCACTCGTTTCGAGGAGGAATTTGTTGAAAAATCAGCAAATTTCTCCTAGCCTCGCGCACACGCCCGCAGGTTTGATCCTGCGTCCCTCGTCTAGTCGGCCTCGCGCGTGACCGCATGCGCCCATGCTCATCTTCAACCTATAAGGGTCTTCCATTAAATTTAAAGTGACTTTCAGTCACGTCCACAAATCACTCTTCAGCGCCCACTATTTCCATTAATTACACACACACCCCAAACTCCAATTTTTCCTCTTATTACACTTACACTCCAACTTTCTAAAAATTCACCCAAATAATTTTATTTTAATCTTTACCTAAATATTCCCCAATTAAGTAATTATTTTCTAAAAATAACATAAATAAATATTTTCTTACATCTCCAATACCCAAATAAATTAATATTTCTTTTTTAACTCACAAATATTTAATAATCACCACAAATAGGATAATTAAGGATGATTAATCACTACCAAATAATTTAATTAATTATTCTTAATTCCGTATTTTCCTCAAAACCACATAAATAAATACTTTCTCTTAAATCTCAGATATACAATAATGTTCTCAAACGTCGGCTTAAATAATTATTATTTATTTTTAAATTTTGAGATATTACAAATAGTTACAATCACCATGGAAAAGTAATCAATATCCACCATGCAAATGCCATTGCAATCGAGAGAGAGCGAAACCCCTTGATAGAAAATTAAATTTGTTTGTATTTTTGTTGTCGTATGAAATATGACACTTTTAATGCTCTTTTATTGGAAGTTTCAATCACCGCTATAATTTCAAAAATCTGAGTGAAAGTCTGTTTGATTTTCAAATCAAAATTAATTTGACCAATTATCAACTATTCACATTAATGCCAATTCAAATTCAAATTGAATCAAAATTACTACTATAATAATTTTAATCTAATTGAATTTCATAATAAACACATTATCCTTGGAAAAATGCTAGAGAGCCCGACGGACTTACAGACGAATTTACCAAAAGATGACAAAAAGACTATTTTACCTCCACGCCCTGCTCTCTCCCTCTTTCTCCCATGGATTCCCTCCTGCTCTACGCATCTCCCTTGCAAAGCCGTCAATCGCCTCTCCACCGCGCCTCGTTGCAGTCATCTGGACTTGCCTCCGTCGCCTCTCTGCCATCGCCGTCTTGCCTCACCGATGGCGGAGAGTTGAACGGTAGCCATGACATGGGAGACGCGCAGGGGGGGCAATTGCTCGTTTTATAAATTTACAAAGTGGACGGGGTAAAATTGTCTTTTTACCTCCTCTCTGTAAACTACTCGGTAGATCTGTCGAACTCTGTAGAACGACTCTTATCCTTATATATTGGTGTCTTGTGAGTTGGGACCCATAGACACGAGAGTCAAATTACTGATATCAGCATTCCGTAAACCTTGCCCAATCAGCAACAATATATAAATGAAATGTAATTTGTATAATGATCTGTGTATTGGAAATGATACTCCTTGCTTAAGCATGGCCGTTGACATTTTGAACTCAAGCTCAATGCTATCCACTTTTATCCAAGCGTACGACGTGCTCAAGGATGGAGTATCTAGCTAGCTTTAACATTTTTCTAATAAATTTATCATTTCTTTGTGGGTATGGATGTATATAGATAATTGAGACCGTAAAGTGTAAGCCTTCTAGGTGTTTTGAGTTATTTTCTCGTGAAAAATGTTATTTATATATAAAGAATTATACCTTAAATTATATATACATGTGATTAAAATATTTTTCATTTAAGACAATAAAGTGGTGTGAGGGATATTTTAATTATTTACGTACGTGTGTATAATCTAAAGTGTAGCTCTCGATCTATAAGAAGCATGGTCATTTTCTCATTTCTAGGACCATTTCTAATGTATATCATTAAATTTGACACTACTTTGGTGTCAAAAAAGAATTTACACCAAATTTTTTAATACTATATATTTTTGTTTTTTACTCCATTGTGCTCAACACCAATTTGGTGCAAAAAAAACATCTTTAAAGAATATTCTATAAATAATTGTTTAACCAATATTAATTAATTTTTTAATATAAAATATTATTATTAAAAATAATTAGTCACATTTTATAAAAAAAATTAATAATTACTCTCATAATTTTTTTAAATTTTTTACAAAATATGTTATTCTAATTAATTTTTCAACTAATTTTTTAATTAATTTTGTTCACCTAATTTTTATCAAACTAATTGTTTATCCACCTAATTTTTTATCCATCTCATTTTTTCAACTATTATTTTTAATCAAACTAACTATTTATTCCATAAATTTTTCACTTAATATTTCAACTAATTTTCTCACCTTCTTCCCCCCCCCCCCCCACTTATTCCACAACTAACTTTACTACCTAACACTACCTAATTTTTATCCAATGAAAGACAACCTACCTTTCATTCAAATTTTTTTCTATTATAAAAGATAACACACTACCTTCTATTTCATCATCAACCTTCTACGAAAGTGAAAAGAATCCATTTTACATTCATCTTCAAAATGAGTTTCAAAGCCAGTTCATCTCATATGTCATCTTCATCTTCGTTCTCAAATTCTGAAGATGAACTTGATCTCACTACTGCAATGGATGCACAAAGCCAAGCGTTTAATGCACAACAAGCTGCATTAATGAATGCTTATGCTAACAACAACCTCATCATGGCTTATCTCAATCAAGAAGACAACAACCAAGTAAGTCATGGAGGCTCAATTCCTGATCAACAAATTATAGGTATGTTTAAAGAAAGCCAGGGACATATACAAGAAAGTCAATCTCTAATGCAAAGAAATTGTGAAATCCAATTGTTACGAACTCAAAATGAGGCCAAAAAAATAGAGTTGCGAGAACGACGCAAAGAAAATAAAATTTTATTGAGAGATGCAGATTCCATAAAAGATCCAATGCTACGTGATGCTTTTCGAAGTGAACAACTTAGAATTTATGAAAAGAGAGCTCGTGAACAACAATTTCAAGAAGAAAGCAAATCATCAAATTCAGTTGGCTAGTATTTTGGTGGTTATGGAGGAAATAGGGATGACCTTCTGAATTTTAAATGGTAATTTAGAATTAAGTATTTTATTTTTAAGCCATGTTATTGTTGTTGTTGTTTTTAACTCCTTTTTTCTTTCTATTTTCATAATGTATTTTTAATTTAAGTTAATGAGAATGTTATTGCTTTTTATTATATTATTGAATTTTTGTATTAAGAATATTATCTTTCTATCTAGTAATTATTGAAATAATAATTTTAACATACATAAACAAAGTTAATTCATTTTATATTAACATGGTATTTATAACATATATTAAAAACCTTAAAATATATTCAATATTATACTCATTTTATAAATTTCAATAAAATATTTTTCATGGTATATATTCTTTATAATAATTTAATTTGTATTTTTAATTATTAATCAAAATATATAAATATAATAAAAATAATAAAGAATATAAAAAGAAGAATTTGTTTTGGAGTTATATCATGACAAACAAAATGAGAAATAAAACAAAAAAAAAAAATGCCGTGTTCATAAATAAAATAACATTAAATTTAGTGTTATATTGGTGTTATTCTGTTTACATAATATTAGATTTGATGCTCGAAATTCGTATCATACATCAAGCTGAAGTATTTCTCGAGATTATCATTTTTGCTCGATTCCTTGCCATTCTTGTTATCAATTTTAACAGAAGAAATAATCATAGATAAAAATTTTATCTCACTATACAAGATAAATAATTAAATTTATGATCTATTAATATGAATTTTAATTTATCAATTTATCATAACTCAAATTACTTTGACTTGTGCCCTTAAGAGTATCAAAATGAAGTTTTTCATAGAGCTTGTTTTGAAGTGTTCATTGGAGATGCTCTTAACTCAAAATCGTACACCAAATACATATTAAAGAGTTATAGCTACGGTTACCTGTAAAAAGTCAGCCTTAAATCCCATTAGTATAGCATAGGCTGGCCGCTCGCCTCAAAGTCAGCCTTATATCCCATTAGCATAGCATAGCATAGCATAGGCTGGCCGCCCACCTCACCAGCACACACCGTCTATCCCTTGTCAGTTCTCACCCTATGAAAGAAAAAAGCATGTAGCTTAGGACTTCAAACTGAGGGAGCAGGGTGTGTAATGATGGGATTTGAGTTGTATAAAATATGCATTTTAAATCAAACATCATAATCAAGCTATAATTATATATATATATATATATGCTTCAACCATAATTTAAACATTTTTAACTGCAAGAATTAATAACAATTAATAAAAAAATAGGAAAAACACCAACAACAATAATATTTTTTATTTCTTATTTTTTATTTTTTTAAAAAAAAATCAAAGAAGTTATTAATAAATTTTATTTAGAATGAACTCAAACAAGTTGAACTGTGGATTTAAAATTTCATCTAATGGTTATAAATAATGAATGAGTAGTTGTATAATTGAACAAGTTGAAAGGATTTGGGAGTGGAAACTTAGTTGACAATAATTTATGAGCGAGCGAGCGAGCGTGTGCTGACAGAGACCGTGACTTAGACTGAGTTGCTGAGCAATCTTACAGAACTGACACGCTCTGCTTCCTTCAATAATTTCAACAAATACTGCCACTGCCAGCCAACAACGCACGCAACACGCAGCGCATCAGCCTTAACATCATCATCATCATCATCAAAGGCTCTCAACTCTCCCTTTCCAGTTGAAGCGTGCTACTTACTTGCACATGAAGGATTACATTTTATATTATATATATATAAATAATTAAAATATTCTTTGTGTTTCACTAGATAACTAGCTAGCTGACTGGTTTGGGCAAACAAAATACGAAAAGGAAGGGAGTTGGACTTAATTAGACACAAGTTGAGTTGGCATTTTCTTTCTTTTCAGTTTTGAGTTTGGACATTCATGAATGAATCATGTGATGTGATGAGTGGAATGAATAGTGGGCGGTGTCGGCGTCGGCGTGAGGGACTCGTACATATCATCTCCATCTCTCTTTCTTTGGATCCTCACGTTTTCCACAACTCAACCACGTACGATGGTCACTCAATTCCGCTTCGCTTTCGTTTCTTTTTTTTTTTATCTCAATAATGCTGCCATCCTTTCGCACTTCCAACGACATGCACATCATCATCATCCATTCCATACATCCCCCAAAAAAACAAAAAATTAAAAATTGGATAAGTTTTTCAAGGAAATTTATTATTAATTATTTTTTTATTTTTTAAAACAATATATATTTCTTTTAATTTTCATTATCCTCCATCAATTTTTTTCTTATCGTAATATAAAAAGTCATTAAACTTTTTTAAATATTCAAAATATCATCATATTCATATCTTTTCTCAATATTTTTTTCATTTGATTTCTTACTTTTTTTTTTTTTTATCATTTATATTTCCCTAACATAGTCAACCACCGACACCTCTCTCTCTCTCTCACACACACACATAAAGCTACCATGCATTTGCATCCTCCCCAATTAAATCTAAAGATGAATGATAACAAGGGTGAATAACAACGATTCTACTTTCCAATATCAATGGTATATCTCTCTCATTTTCTAGGTTATATCATCTGACTAGAACAAACCCAAGTCCTTGAGTTCAAATGTTCTAGATTTGATTAGGTTCAAGTTCGATAAACAAATCTAGATTGAACCCTCAATTCATTGGATATGAATTGATTGTTTATTTGTTTATCTTCAAAGATGAACATAATAGATCTTTTTTTTTTTAATTTTAATTTTCTTTCCTTTCTCTTATTTTTCTTCCACTATCATATTTGTTGGTGGCAAGCAGTGAGAAATGAAAAAGGTTAGGGAGAGAGGAAAAGGGGTCATAAAGGTCAGGGCAAAATAGTCTTTTTGCTTGTCTTTTTAACAACGAGGACAGTAAGTATCATTTTTGAGAAAAAAACAAGTGTGGCCAGTGAAATATTATCAAATCTTAGGGTGGTCTATAAAATTTACCTACACCTTCTAGACCTTTTATTTCTTATTTCCACTATTCCTACAAATTGATGAATACTAGTGTAAATTAAGCAGACCATCCTTGAGATTTGTGTAGACCGCACCAACCATTTATGTGTTTTGGAAAATGCGACAGACCTCCCTTGAGGTTCACTATTGGGCACCACGTACCCCTGTCTCATTAATTAGTTGGAAAATTCTATTTGTAATTATATATTTTTTTCATCGTAATTTATTTTTAATATTTTTAAAATATCTTAAAATAAAAATTCATATTTATCCTTTATTTAAATTTTTGATGCTCTTGCCCACCATTACTCCTCAAGCATATGCATCTACTTTCTTACTCACTATCGCCGCAACAACTTTACTCACCCACAACTGAACATTGTGCAGCCACTATTATTCAACATCGAGTATTACACAACCATTATTATTCAACACCGAACATTGCTCAGTCCAATTCTCACCATAGCTAATTACTAATTATTGTCAGCGATGGAAGATTATTATACGCAAATGTTTACACCGGAATTTGACGAAGAAGATAACAAGTATTTCTGTTCTATCAAGAAATAACACAAATCAATTGAAGATGAAGTTTATCAAGTATTTGAAAATTTTTTGTATCTCTAATTTTTTTTATCTAATCACATTGAATCAACCGATGATGCAGGTTGAGTGTCGAGGCAATTTGAGTCCCTTAACCGAAGATTCGGGGGATTCGATGTGGTCCGAACCGAAAGATGGTTGATTCCTTAATCAACATAAAATTCACTTCACCTGATCAACTATTGTAAATTCCAAACAAATGAGAAACCTAGCTACTGGGATTCAAATAGCAATAGTATAGCTAGATTGCTATAACACAGCAAAAAAATTATTAATATTTTTAAAAATTAAAACAATTTCTCAATATTATCAAATAACATGCATCTATATAATTTATATTTAAAAATAACATAATTTACAACATCAATCAATAGTTCAATCACATAATTTACATACACCACGGATGAATTACAAAAATAAGATTAATTAAAAAATAAAAAATACCCCTTCGGGGTGCCTCGAAGCCCTGAACCCCGGGGTTCAGGGCTTGGGGAATGCCCCAAACACTAGGGTTCAAGTGGTTTGGGGGAACCCTGATCGCTTGAACCCCAACGTTTTGGGTGTTTGGGGAACCCCGAACCTTGGGGTTCAGTGGCGGTCAACCTCCCCGAACCTCAGGGTTCGGGGAGGCTGACCGCCTCCGAATGCCGCGATTCAGAGGCATTCCCTCAAGCTATTGTCAAAGCCGTTCAATGCTTCCGAATGCTAGCGATCAAACGCTTATGCCATTATCAAATTAAATCTTTGGGAAATTCTATTTGCAGACTGCCCATCATTGCACCCAAATCCTAGGGTTCAGGGATTTTGAAAGCACTCAGAATCCATGAATTTGGGAGAATTGCATTTTCCCGAAACCATGGGTTTGGGAGAAACTATTATATATATACATACATACATACATATTATATATATATAACACAAACGTGATTTTGTATATAAATTATTCCAAATAAAAGAGTATATATATCACAAACGTGATTTTGTATATAAATTATTCCAAATGAAAGAGTCTTGTCATGTGGGGATTGCAAATGGTCAAACCCAATCAAATGTTGTAATATTTTATGAGTATGACTTCATATTACATACATATATGCCATACATATATATGTTGTGTTTCTCCTGAATCCATGGGTTCGAGAGAATTACATTTTTTCGAAGTCATGGATTCAAGTGCTTTCAAAGGCGTTCGATCGCCAATGAAGAGGGCGGGGCAAGGCAAGTGACTCTGGCGACAACAAGATGGCAGTGGTCTGAAGAGGGTTTGATGTGAGGAGTTGTCTGAAAAGGAATGAGTGTTTGGAGGATATGTTTGGAATATAGATGGTTGCAAAAAGTAATCACTCTGGTTGCAAATAGTAAAAACTAAAATTTTACTTGTGTTGGTTGCGGAGAGCAAAAATTGTGGTTGCAAATAGAATTTCCTTAATTAGTAATAGTTAATTTCTTTAAAATTCCCTAAATACCCTTATTTCTTTCTACTTTCTCCTAAAATAAAAAAAAATAGAAAATTAAAAATAAATTATGAAACACCATTAGCACTGATAATTTGTTTTTTTCTTTTCATCGATGATAGAAAAAAGAAAATAAAAAGAAATAGATTAATTGAATTTGGGTTGAAAATGGTATCAAATCCAAGTTAATATGAGTTGTTAATGCCTAAATCTCTAGGTTGGTTCAAACCTAAAAATTTGACTTTTTTTGGTACCAAAATAGAGAGAAAAAGGGATAGAGAAACAAAAATATTTAGAGAGGGAATTATTGCTAAAATTCATGGACTGTAATGCCATATCCACCACATGTCTTCTAAAAATCTTCGATAACCAACCCATATTGATAACGGCGATGATGAAGGGTTCTTACATCTATAGTGATGAATGTCTATTAATTGGGATTTCTAACCCCTATCATCACTCCCATTGATTGGGTCATTTTTGCATAAACCCAGATCGATAGGGTTTTTGCAAGAAAAAGGGAGATGATTGCCAACCATCAAAATATAGGTACTAGACTCTTCTGTCATCGGGACCGAGGTGTAGGAAAGGAAATAGAAAGCAGATTGGATTAAGGAGGAGAGAGAAGAGAAGGAGAAGAGATAAAAGGAAAAATTATTTAAATATAGGAGCAAAATAATTAATTTATTTTATTTTTGAAAATATAAGAGTGGTCATGTAATTTAGACAAACCTCATAGCTGTTTAAAATTTATCCAAAATAATATTAAAAAAAACACGACATATTGATGGGGTTTTTGCAAGAAAGAAGGAAACAATCATCAAGAGAGAAGATGAGAGTGTGTCATATTCCTCTATTGTCGAAATTGATGTGTGGAAAATGAAGGAAAATGGAGATTAGATTATAGAGGAGAGAGAAAGGAAAAAAAAAGTTTAAATATAGGAGTAAAATAGTTAATTTATTTTGTTTGTTAACCTTTAGAAATGTATGTGTGATTTTCGAAAATATAAGAATAGTCGGTGTAATTTAAACAAATATCATAGATGATCTAAAATATCAAAAATCATATGATAAATGTAGGCGTCCCTAGCCAGGGACCCATAATAAGATGACATAAATGCTAAATCCCATTAAAAACATTACACATTCTCTTTGATATTGACAATGGAAGCCACACTTATACATTCTTGCTCATAGACAAACACAATAGTGTCCTCATGCTAACATAAATGAGAGAAACTCAATATTACACACCACATCAGGGTCCATAACCCACCATATCCTATCAGGGGTACAATCTAAAACATAAGCCAAGCATAATTTAATATTACACAACACAAAACACCCTAGGGACCTTTGATTGAGACGGCTCTGTACACACTGCTAACCCATGGGTCCTGATTCACTTGGATTGCCTTCTACCAAGGTTATTAAAATCGGGATTTTAAGTGGGATCGACAAAGGGTCTATAAAATCGTATCGTAAAATCGAATCGTAAAATCGTAAGATTTTAGAGATAATTAAAAATACCCTTTAATTTTTGTAAATATATGTGTATAATAACATAATTTTGTAGAAAATGAATTAATATAATTTAATAACCTGATTATTCTTTATTATAATTCAAAAGATGATACTTTTAAAATATAGCTCAAAAACTAGCAGGTTGGTATAGGCAATTTAGAGGCAAAATATAGGTAATTTAGAGGTAAAATATAGCTTAAAATTCTTTATAGGATGCTTCCAACGTCTTCCATTAGATTTAGATTGCAATTTTTTCTTGATTTAGCATTGATTAAATCAAGTAATATCCCGATTTGGAGTTGGGTGGTCCATTAATTAATTACTTGTTTGTCTTGATTTACTTATGCAATCAATGTTAGATCAAGTAAAAATTATAATTTAAATCAAGTAAATTGGAACTTATGCAATTAATGTTAAATGCTATGTGATATTGGAATTTATACAATCAATGTTAAATCAAGTTCCAATTTAGAGGCAAAATATAACAATTCATTGCATAAGTTCCAATGTCAGATGCTATGGACATTGAGACATTGGAAGCATCCTATAAATTACAACTTAAATCAATGGAGGTCTTTGAACCGTAAAATTGTTTGGGGATCTTTGAAGCGTAAAATCGTAAAATCGTACATGTAAAATCGAGATTTTATAGGATTTTATCCCAAATTGGATTTTACATGGGATTTGAATCGTTTGGGGGTCTTCGAATCGTAAAATCGTACGCGTAAAATCGAGATTTTAACAACAATGCCTTCTACTTTAGCCTTACCTTTACCTGGAATGATGTAAGCAAACATGAGCCCCAAGGCCAAGCAAGTATAACTGGAAGAAAGCGAGCATAAGAGTCATGGGTATCCAGAAGCAAGGAGTCATGAATACCATTTAAGGTACTTTCACATGATAATATGATGTAACATGCATCCATACTCATATGCAGTACTTTTTAGAACTATAAACATGGGATCAATGTCCGAAACCTTGGGACCGAAGTCCACCAAATATCTGGCAAGAAACTAGAACATACATTATTTCATAACTACCCTTACGTAGCCAACCACATGGTTACACAAATTAAGCCCTTGTGCAACTACATACATCAGATGACAACTTGCAACCATGTAACACTTGTCATTCTCAAACACAAAAGGGTTTTAACCTGACAAAACAAATATAACACCCAGGACTCTATCCTCGGGAGAACTCTGCACATGTTACTACGATTCGATGGTCTGGTCCCAACCCCACTAAACATACCCGTCAACTCAAGCGATTCCCTTACCTGAAATGATGTTAAAACAAAGAATAAGTCACGAGACTCAGTAAGATAAGAAAGAAAGACAACAGGTTAAAGGTAAACTCTCCTTACACCACATGCATTTCATGCCATTGTAACAACACACCATACCATGTACAATACATGCATTAGCCCTAAATGCATAAAAATAAGGTAAATTGCACATGTACGGTCCTTAGAGCCCATATAAGATGCACACACTGGTGCCCAAGCCTTACATACAAACCTGCTGGCAACCAATCATAGGTTACCAAATCATTACTTTTAACATCACCACGAGTCCGGCATAAAGCCCTCTCGAGCTTGAAACATGTTTTTTATCACTTCATTTGACATCTCTTGTCATCATACATAACACATAGCCATAACAGATAGCTATTGTGGTATAATCCCCACAGTCTTACGCACTACTCTTATCCATCATATCATAGCCATTCTTGCTCACCACGCAATGCAACACATAAGAAATGCAATAACTTCTGCATCATAAACATGATGGTAAAGCCTTCATAAGCCAAGTATCAGGTCATGTTACGCCCACATAAGAACTCACACAAGCAAAATTCTCTAAATGCATATGTTCACATATCATACCCAAGTTAACATTCAACAAGCCAACCGGGTTATGACAATGCGCACACTTCCCAACACACACAAAGCATGTCCCCCAATGAATACAACCTAATCCCATGTGTCACAATACCATGATATGCACAATATCAAAGATGGGTGATTGGTAGTACCAACTTCTCTAACCCGTCTGTGGCTTGTCACAATGACCGATGGTTGGCGCTCATACATCCAATGATCGATCGTCAGGACCTAGCAATCGACAACTAGTAGCTTTGTACCCCACACCTCTACACACATACGCAAATCTCTGGCTCCCCAGTTACGACAACTCACACCGGAGAGTACCCACAACCATAATCAACTCTCTAAGAACTTAGTCCCAAATGAGTTCAGCATCATTCCCAAAGAAGTAGGGGTGATACAAAGCCTTATGTCGGCTAGCAAGAAATAATGCACAAATCATAAAATGGTTGCCGCGCGTAGTTATACAATTAATGCATTGAATCAAATCACGATAAGTGAGAGAATAAAATATGTGAAACAATAGGGACTTGTAAAAGGATAAAAAGAACAAAAGGAGGGTTAGGAGCTTTCTTGCAAATGGTTGATTCTCATTCATCTTGCATTCCCGTTGCAAAGTAATATGTTTTACAGGAAATAATAAGATTACGGCTCAAAGTAATCAAATCTAACAGTATAACACGTATAATTTAAACATATAATGCTTCTAATAATTTTACTCACGTACTTGACCACTTTAAGCACGGAATAATTCCAAAATTCCCTAATTTTCCCTTTTTCTCCTTCCCGCCCTACTCGCCCCCTTATTCTTCTTTCTTTGATTTCCCTTTTGTTCCATGCCTTCAAAATGGAAAAAATTTGGCCTTAAATAGAAAATGGAACGAATACTTGGTGGCTAAGACAAATGGGCGGCCCTGGCAAAACGGTGCCGTTTTGGGCACCTTTGTACTAGAAAAAATCCAACAAATTCTCCTCACGTGTGCGCGTACGATCGTAGATTGATCCTAAGACCTCAAGCCCCACCTCGCGTGTGCTTGCCACCCGTGCTGGCGACCTCCTTACTTATGTAATGTCTCTCATTAATTTTAAAGACATGGCCAGCTTACCAAAATTGCACCTAGACCCCCATAATTTCTAGAACCATCATATATACACCACACTATAGTTATCTCTTATTTCACTTATACCCCTCAACAACTCTGAAATCTATTATTCAATTTAATTAATTATTATTATTATTATTAACCAAAATGAATTGACATTTATATTACGTATATTTCAGAATATAACGCGTAGAAATTAAAACCAAAATAAACTAGACTCTCTATCGGGTCGTTACGAGTGTAATTTAGATAAATTTCACATGTGATCTAAAATTTATCTAATATTATAAAAAACAAGTAAGAAATTTTTGGCAAAATTTAAAAGTTCAAAAATTGCATGACATATCTTTAATTTCTTATATAAATAAACAAAGTTAACAATAAGGTACCAAGTTTTAATTTGATTTTGTGGAGTTAATTAAATAAATTATAATTTACATATGTTTTATTTATGGTCTTATCTTTTATAAATCTCTTATAATGCATATCTATGATTTTATCTTTTGTAAAACTTAATTCATGTCATACTTAGAAAATTATTTACCCATCTATTAATGTCATCTTCTTAAATAACTAAGCCATTTTAATCATGTCCCACTCATCATTTTGTCTTCAATATGAATTACTTTTTCTTCTTACAAGAAACTCATTTTTAATTATATTTTTTTCTTGTATGTTTGCACATCCAACGTAACATTTTCTTCTCTATTACTATTATTTTTTCTACATATTGATTCTTTGTATAAGAATTTAGAATAAAAAAAAATCATGATTAAATAATCAAATACACAAACGAACACAAAAGTTTTACTTAAAAAATTCAAATCGTGAAAAATCATGGACAGAAATAACAAAATATCACTATGATGATATTGTTATTACAATAGTGATATTGCTGCAATAATTATAGGGTATTGAGTACCTATTTATAAATCTACAACTTATTTATAGATGCATATACAAAAATAATTTATATAAATCTATATTCTGATTAGAAGATGAGACACAAAAAAGATCAATCTTCAATTATAAATTTGTTCCAATCTTAGTCAAATTTGAATTTCAAGTTACAATTATCATAAACTCCACATTGACACAAAATTTAAATATGAAATTATTCATAATTCTTTTTTTCAACAAAATCAAGAAGAACTAATCTTGTTGATGAATACCAACCAAATTCACATAACGCTCACTGCAGTCGATATCTTCAGATACACTCAAAGTATAGACAACAAGATTGGACTTAGTAATGGCCATATATTCAGTTGAAGTAGTAGACAAAATAATAGTGGACTGTAAGGCATCCTTTCAACTTATAGCACAACCACTAATGGTAAAAATATACATAATAAGAAATCATTTTTTGTTAGTATCTCCATGTAAATATCGCAAAATTCATTGTTTTTACCAGGTTTACTGACTGCACTCTCACCCTGCAATTAAAACACAAAACAAAACACAATAAAAATTTTATATTTTATTTATTTATTTAGGCGAGAGGTTTATACTCGTCAGTGTACGAGTGCAGTTGTAGTTCAAATTTAAATTTATACTTTCTGGATAAGTCCAGGTCGTCCACTGAGAGATTTATTTATGGCAAAAGAAAAAAAAGAATGTCACACACATGCACACGCATTTAGATGGATTGATAACATGATTTTTTATGATTTTTTTAGATAACAAATACTAGAAAATAAAGCAAGACAGAAGTTGAAATAAATACTAAACGTGAGAATATGAAATTGGAAAGTACTTGAGTTAAGACAATTTCAGTGACAACCCGTTGATTCCCAAATATTAGCATAAAAGATTAGCAACATTAATTTAATTTCAGATATGAGGATTTGTTATTAAATGCAATTAAAGATAATGATAGCTCTAGTTTAAGCAATCCCCATACATGATATGCGGGATTCTAATTTAAGAAACTACCATAAATTCAATTACAATTAATAAACAAAACAACTAAATTAATCATCCGGGTTTGGGTATGATAGCGTTTCCAGTTCTAGTAACTCTCATGCGTGACATGAAAGCTCTAAGTTAGGCTTACGCTCCAATCCAAACCTAGTGATTTTTCAATAATCAAAACACACTCATATTGAAGTTTAAACCAATGTTACTCATTTAAAGCGTAGCTTTCTTTGGGAATCATTGGCGTTAGACACTGTCCTTGCCTTAACCCAAGATTAGATTTAGCTACTCATCTCTATTAAATTAATTGACAACAATTTAAATGACATAATTTAAATAACAGAATTTAAATGACAGGAATTAAAATAGAAGAAACTAACCGGCCATTTAGGCGGTAGATAATTAAAATACAAGAATTAAAATTGCAAGAATTTAAAGGCAAGAAACTAACCGTCCATTTAGGCGGTGAACAATTAAATGACAAGAATTAAAATTGCAGAAATTTAAAGGCACAAATTAACCGGCCATTTAGGCGGTGAATAATAAAGTAATAATAAATGACATAAGAATTTAAAAGAAGAAAGGAAGGAAGTAAGATCACAAGAGAGAATACTAAAGAAAAGGGGAAAGAACAAGAACAATTCTCAAAGAGAGAATTATAAGGAAACAACTAAACTTTGATTCAAGAATAATAATCACACTTACAAATGCAATCAAGTGATCTATTTATAGGCCACAAGATGCAATACAAACCACACAATTTCAATTATTCAACTAGACATAATTATATCTAATGGGCACTCACACACTTAAAGTTAAATGGATTTTAGCTATAATACACACCTAATATTAAATGGATTTTAGCTAAAATACATACCTAATAAAGCATTCATAAAGTTAAATGGATTTTAGCTATAATATCCACCTAATAGTTAAGTGGATTTTAGCTAAAAAACACACCTAATAAAGCTCTCACATAAAAAAATAAAAATAGATTTCTATAAATTGATTTTTAATCTTCATTAGGATTAAAAATAATCCTTGGGCCTTCTCCAAATAATATCTTCCATGGGTTGCTCAAATTGGGCCTTAATTCTTCATGGGCTTAAATTCTTCATGGACTTTAATTTTTCATGTGCTTGATTTCTTCATGGACTTGAATTCTTCATGGGCTTGATTTCTCCATGGGTTTGATTTCTTCATGGACTTGAATTCTTCATGGACTTTAAGTCTTCATGGGCTTTAATTCTTCATGCCTAAAAAAATAAAAATAATTTAATATTATTAATAAATTATATATTATATATATGTATTACACATGGCACATATATATATTATATTATATTATATATATTACATGAATGCATATAATGATGTATATGTATTATATATAATTTTATATATTATTATTATTATTATTAAATTTTACTTTAAAATTTCATTTCATTCATTTTTCAATTTAAACTTGCATATAACCATAAAATATATATTAATATCTAATTTAAACTATTTTTAAGATCAAAAGAAGGATATAATTATAACAAAATTTTTATAAAATTAACCACTAATCATTTACCCATGTATTTACTAACCATACTCACTCTGTAACGCCCCGTTTTTCTCAAGCGTGCGTTAACTCGAGATTTCGGGAATATATATATTTAATATTATACACACAACATAAGCCTATCGATACACATACCCTCATCATAATCATTTCCTGACAATCCTGATTGTACCTTCTCAGACTAAGACAACTATTATCAATCACATCAGCGGAAGTAAGATCGAAACCTCAAAGATATATAATTGACAATTCCTTTTACAATATCCAAATCGATGTTTCACATGAAAATATCAAAATATTACATAATCTCTGAACATCGTAATCATAGACAAGGACCTATGAAGACTAAACATATTAGCTACATCTCGACGACATCCTTTCTCTTGGCGCCATTACTTTCACCTGGAACGTTGAAATATTTCAGGGACATAGTCCAAATTAGATGCTGAATCATCTAAGTGAGAGTTCAAAAATATTTTCATGTAGATATGCAAAATCATATATAAAACCTGTAAATCTTGACATGCCCCAGCCTAAGAGAATCCCACATAGCATTTAGCACTAGCCGGGGAAAATGCAATCTCTCTAAAGGCGACATGACCACATCGACCCATTGGCAAACCAATCTTGCTTAAGAGAGACAACCTCGACATATGAACCCGGGAATCACCCCATTGTCATTGTTAGGCATTACGCTCCTACTCAATAGCATTCCAAAATCCAACGTAACGCTAGCCCGAAGAGTGTCACATCAGCACTATCCCCGGAATCAACGACACCTCGGTATTAATGCTATTGCTCAATGGAACCTGGGGTGGTGTCCACTCTCAGCCCTGCCACTTGAGTACCGTAGGGTGAAGTCCGTCTCAGCCCCGTCTCAAGTGGGTCACATAGCAATAATCCTCGGCATGCATCCCGAGTGCTGTCACTCGAGGCTACGTCACAAGTTAACAACCCATGTCTCATATGGACAACACATAACATGCCAATGCCGAAAATCATAACATGCATGACATAAAATCAACATCTCAATGTATGCAATTTACCGTACAAAATTTAATACGTGTATAAATAATCGTTTGGACAACCATCGCAATAAACCTAATCATGGGGATAAACACTCACAGTAAACCATTCATATGCCACAAACAAGTTTTTCGATAGAACCACTCACCTTTAAAAGTTACTCAATTTCCTTGAAAGGGGCGATACGCCTCGATTTGCGTGCCTGACCTTGATTGTCGTGCCAGGTGCTCTATAGTTCAACCTCGAGCTTCAACGATACCCTAGACATCATGTTTGTTCAAAATCATATCAATATCTATTTTCTCCAATTTCGTAATTTTTTCTTCCTATTTTCTCTATATTTCTCCTAAAAAATTCTAATAAATGCCTACTCAAGGTTTTTCCTTGATTTTTCTTCACAAAAAATCATAAATAAATATTTCCTTACTTCTAGAATTTTCTGAAAATTTTCCTATACTTCCTTCTATTTTTCATAAACCTTATTTCCCTTGAAAATTACAAAATGACCATTTCTTCCAACATTTTTCAAAATTTCCTTCCACCATAATTTCTAATTTATTTTTATCAAAATAATAAAAAAATTTAAAAAATACCTGAGCCTCCACGTGCCCTCACGCTCGAGCGAGTGGTGTTGCCCGTGGCAGCCGCGCGTGCACTGCACGCGTCCTTTCTTCTCCGGCGAGTTGGTCGCCGGCCGGAGCCGGAATTCTTCCCCGATCATGCCACCTGAAAGCCTTCTTCAAGTCGATCACGATAGCACCATTGGGAGCTTGAAACAACCACTAGAAGGCCTCCAAATTGAGCAAAATCAGGCTTGGCCCAACCACCGCCCGCGATTTTCTGGCGACCCTCGAAACCTCTTCAAACCACCGCAAAAATTCACCAAACTTTCCAGAAATGCTCCTCTCGCCTCAAGGATCAAAAGCCCCTTATTGGCTTCCCTCGATTCGCCCTCAAAATCGAGCAACTTGATGCTTCAAATTCGGCTAAAAACCTATGGTAATTATAGGCCAAATCCGACCTCCATATGGCTGATTTCCGGCCAAATCTTCTCCTACACGCCACCAGGACCGTCCTTGGCCATGCCCTCATGAGATTTGCTGCCCAAATCTCTGGATTTTCAGACCAAAATCTCGGCCAGATCTGCCATGCGCGTGAAGCTTTTTCGAAAATTGCAGTTTGGCCCTTTTGAAATTTTCTTTTGCATTTTGGTCCTTATCCTCAAGCCCCTGATCTTTCTAGTACTGTCACTAAGACCCTCGAGATTAGTACTTCTCATTTCTCCCTGGAAACTTTTGAAAAATTACCGTTTTGACCTCCTTCGGGCCAATTTAGAAAATTACACTTAGGCTCGATTGATCGTTTTGACCTTAAATCCACTCGATTCAACCCGAAATCACTTAAGGGTTGTTCTACACATCAAATACTAGTCATTGACATGCTCCGTTGACTTTTTGGACATCGTCTATAACAATTCGGTATTACGACTTAATCGGCAGCTGTATTTTTGTTGTACCGAAAACTATTCCCGATCTCATTTCTTTTGATGCCATAATTTTTTTCTCGGGACGCTTGTTACTGATGTACCATTTTATTTAGACATCTAAGTCCCGGGGTACTCCTTTTGACTAATTCGGTCATCCAAAGCTACGTTAGTATACCCTATAGTCTCATTTTTATGCAAATTCCATTTATGCCCTTCATTAAATACCGTTTATATCCTCAAACCATTTCTGGGTATTACACACTACTTGACCTAGATTTGGGCATGTACATACCGTAACATACATGAGACGCCCCACTACACTAGCATATGGAATCAATTTCACACTGTACCTAAATATTAAAGCTCCTCCCACCTGTAAAGTTAGATTTTTTGGAAACAAACCACGAAACATGACATTTTATTAAATCTCAACAGTGCATCATCTAAATCTATTTGTGCCAAATTAATCACATCTTAATCAGCCATAATAAAAATCCAATATTCTAGTCCAACAATGGAATATCATATTTCAAGGTTGTCATTGCCAAAATCAAATAACCCCAAATAGTGTCAAACAATCAATAAAGAAATGCCTAATAGAAAATAAACCAAGATAGTGGATTTTGCCAGCAAATTTGGGTGAGAAAGATCTGGATCTGTCAAATCTAGGCTAAACAGACTTGGTGGGTCGAATTTGATTTGAATGGGTTAGATTTGCGAAGATTTAATTTGGATCGATCAAATATGGGTTGAACAGATTCAAAACGGGTTAAATGGATCTTGTCAAATCTAGGTTTGGATTTGCTGGATTTGGGTAGATCTAGGTCAAGGCTTGGAAGGTCGATGGTAATGGTGAAACATCGACGATGATGGAAGAAGGCTTAGGAGATGTCGTTGGTGGCAACAATGAATGGCATAAAGGCTGACAGTCATGGTAGAATGCCATATTCAGCTGTGGGGTTAGTGTTGAGCCAGCTTGCTCATATTAATTAAGTTTTAATGATAACAAAAATGGTATTTTCAATATACAAATTATAGTATTTTTGGTGATTAATAAAAAGAGTATATTTCTTAAATATATTAATTATGGTACCAAGTTATTTTTTTATTAATTTATAAAATATTTTTTTCATAGCATATGTATTATAAAAAATATTATTTTTTATTAAAGTTATTTAATAAATGATTTTAAATGCACAAAAATTATATAAAATAATTTTAAAAAATCTAGACCAAAAGTCAATTCTTGATACCCCAAATGTCAAATTTTTGATCGTTACAAAAATCCCCAAACGAGTACCAGCAAAAGTTAACTTTTGCTGAAATGAAAGTCGACTCTCGTTCAAGCAAGAGTTGACTCTCAATTTCTTAAGAGTCGAATCTCGCCCCAACGGTCAAAATTTTGACTATTGCAATAGAGTCCAAAATGTCTATAAATACCCCTCCAAACTAATTTTGGAGGTAACCAAGTGCTCACATTGCATATTCAAAACATCTGAAAGCTCTCAAACATTTTTAAGCAAAACATCCAAGCAATCCGAGGCTCATGAAGTATTATTGCACATCCACTAAAGAGCCACAAGACAAGAGAAGAAAAAAGAGATCACAAAGCTGAATCCAATCTTTTTCATTCAAATTGAGGTCACTGTTTATTTATTTATTTAAATATTTTTACCTTGTATATTTTGTGCTTAATTGCTTATTTGTGTTCAAGTATAGACAAATTATTTGTAAACATTTAAATTATCATTAAGAATTGTATAGGTTTCCTAGAACCATTAAAATATAGGTGAATTTAGTTTCTAATGTAAGTTAAGGTGAAAATTTTGATGTAGTGGTTGCCTAGGTAAGATAGTGTGAAAATCTTAATGAAATTGGTTTAGTGGAACCCCAAGGGTGATTAGACTTTGGGAGAATGGACTAAGTGTGTATAGAGACACCAAACCACTTAAAATTATCTACTGCCTCATTTAATTTATTTTTATTATATCTTGTGATTTTCATTTATTATTAATCTCAAACATCATTTATTATATTTATCAAATATATATTTAAATATAATCATTAATCAAGAATATTTATTAAAATTACGAAAAATTTTAATCACTCAATTCACCCTTCTTTTGAGTGGTCATTCTTTAAGGGACTAACAGTTAGGTAAGAAAGTCGTCGATCGATAGATTCATGGCTGAAGACGAAGATGAATCAATGACAATGATAGGTTGCAATGGGGGTTTGACGACGATGATGGTTGAAGGTGAAGGACCCACCAGTCGAGTAAGCCGAACAAGCGACCAAAGAAGATGTAGGTGACCAATCGCAATAATCAGAGAAGACAAAGAGTCGGAGGGTGAAGACGGTTCATTGGTTATGATGGGTGCAATCAACTATGAATGCGAGGAGGTTGATAACGGTTGTTAGCAATAGGCAAGAAGGCTACTGGCGATCGATGGCGACAGACGAGGATGTGGCTAACAAAGGTAATAAACCCTAGATGATGAAAAAGATAAGGGGTTGCAGATTTGACAGCTAAGATTGAAAGATGTTGATGGTTTGATTCAACAAATTTGACACCAATTTGTAAGAATTTAGGATTGAAAAACAAATCATGATCAAACCATCAAATACATAAATGAACACAAAAGTTTTACGTGAAAAACTCAAATTGGGAAAAACTATAGACAAAAAGAATAAAATATCACTATAATGATATTACTACTATAATAGTGATATTGTTACAATAATTCCAGTACATTGGATACTTATTTATAAATTTACCACTCATATATAAATGTATACTAAAAAAAAGGATTTATATAAATTTATATTCTGATTAGAAAAATCACCAACGAAAAAGATATATCTTAAATCGTAGATGTGTCCCAATTAATTTAAATTTCGAGTCAAAATTATCATACTTTGTTAAATATTTTAAATAATTATTGCTATATTAGGTAGCACTCTAATGTTAAGTGCTAATTAAAGTGTTCTTTTTGGGTAGTGTTTGTTAAAATAAGTAAGATAAGAGAGTATCAAGATAAGTCCGGAATGATTTTTAGACCAAAATATAGAATGGTCAAGATAAAATTGAGAAGTATTCCAATATTTTTATCAAACTGTTTGTTAAATTCTTTGGAATGTATTAGAAGACACAGAAGTCATTTTTTTCTTATATGTAAGGACTAAAATCTGTTTATCTTGAGGGGGATGAGAGATATGCATATATTGAAACATTAAGATAAGAGGTCATTAATGATTTTTTCAATAATGGTCAGATAAATTTAACAAACATGTTAGAAATGATAGAAGTCTGAGATGCATTCCATATCTTGACTTTTTCACCTTATAACTTGATTAACAAACATCCCCGTGAATAAGAAGTCCAATCTAAGCTGACGTATATACAATTTGATGTATAACTAAGAAGACAATTATTTGTAACTGATGGAGAGTCGCTTGAATGCATTAATGAGTTGTCGTTTGGATTGAATAACATGGGAGAGGATTTCTAACGCCAACCGGTTTTCTCCAACTAACTAATTAAAATGAAAAGAAATTAAGGGCTATCTACTTCAAAACCTACTTAATGAACCTTAACGCTTGCATGTTATTATCCTATGATGATGATAGATATTGTGTTATTAATTCTATCAACCCTCCTCTCAAAAGATAAAGATTCTGTTCTATCTATCTATCTATATAAATGCAACTAAGACCCACCTTGGATCTAATGTTAGATTGATGAGGGTGGGAGGGAGTGGAAGATTGGTGGTAAGTTGTTAGCTACATTAATGAGTCTAAGATTATTTTCTAAGAACGTATTAAGTTTTGTATGATCCCTAATTATTATTTATCAAATTTTAAAAATGGAGAACCAACTAATAATATTATTATCAAAATTTAATTAATAAGAAAGAGATATATATTTATATTTAGATGGGCCAGGCCTAGCTAGTTTGGGTGGGTGTGCTCTCTTATTCTTAAAAAGAAGATTGGGAATAAAAAAAAACGTCTCCACATGCATGGCTTAACGGTAAAATATGTGGAGTTTTATAAAAAATATTAGGGATTAAATTCTCGTGGAGACATTTGTTTTATGTGAAGGTGTGAACTGAATATCCTTTCTGTGTGTATAGATTATGATCGCATCTGAGTTTATTCGATGGGCGAATCAGGGCGAAAAACTGTCCGCTCCTAAGACTAGTCAGGTGAAACTCAAAACCTGAGTTATTAACAAAACACAAAAGTAACGAAGGTGAAGATATTACAATAGATGTGTAGTCACGTAAAATGGGATTACTCTCTGTGTGTATAGATTGTGATCGTATCTGAGTTTATTCGACGAGCGAATCAGGGCGAAAAATCGTCCGTTCTTAAGACTAGTTAGGTGAAACTCAAAACCTGAGTTATTAACAAAACACAAAAGTAACGAAGGTGAAGATATTACAATAGATGTGCAGTCACGTAAAATGAGATTATTAAACATAATTAAGAGTTAATATGTTATTATTATATTAATTAAATAATAATTTAAGCCTTCATTTTCAGTTTGTTATTAATACATGTACTCTTTGATAAGAATGTTGTTATTTCATATATAAAATAAATATATGTATTAATTTGCTTGATATTGACGACAATATTGATGACCGGAAAATGTTGACTTTCTTCTCTTATTGTTCCCTTTATTTGTAGGGTTCGGCTACAAAACTGAGACTTAATCAATAAGAAATTTGCAAATCGATCCTAGCTACCAAATGATTTTAAACATATAAGAATACGCAAAAATTACTGTAAAATCAAACGGCTATGTAATACATAGTCTTATATCTCTTTCATACATATATTTATATACATTTCGATGACAAATAATTCTCAATTACTATTCTTTTGGTATATAGTAAGGTAGCGTTTGTGCCCTCAAGGCATAAATTAACTGACAAAGAAAGAATATATTGGGGTGTTATTTTTTGGGCCCTCAAGTTATGTGTTCGAGTTCTGACCAGGAGATAGTTTAGCAGATAAGGAACGATCTTAAAAAATAAAAAATACTTGCTGCTCTTGCGTTTGCGGTTGTGCTAGGGATCGAAACCTGCATGCTGGATTTCCTGATTTACCTCTCCTGTTAAAATTGTGGGGTCGAACAGCGGGAGGCGCTCGTGATGGTGCGTTAACCAAAAAAGAAAAAAATTAACGTTTGTTAATCAAGATATAAATAAAAAAATATGGGATATGAAAAGTATCACAAATAAAAATATTTTTTATTATATTTTTTAAATTTTTTAAAAAGAAATCATATGAGTTCTCATATTAAACTTTCAAAATAAATTATCTCAAATAAATTATCTCTTCTCTCATTTTAAATAACTTATCTTAAACTTTATATATAAATTATCTTAATAAAATCTTATTTTTTATTTTAACAAATATTACTTATATAAATTTAAAATTTAAATAATATCCTACAAATTATGTACACTAATTTCCTTTATTTAGACGAAAGTTTCATAGTAGATAGGGAGGGAATTATATACCCTTTTGTCCTTTTTCGTACATTTATTTTGCTTGTACTTGGATTGAGAGTTAAAAAGAAAAAAAATATTTATAAAAATATTATTATTTTTACTATTCTATTCTTATTATTTTTTTCACTTATTTATTTATTTAAAAGTACAACGATATAATTATAATTTTTTTTCTTTCTTTTATCATTCCATTTCATTTTGTTCTCTAAAATTTTAATATATTTATTTATATTTTATTCTTTTCAAACAATGAGAGGTAGTTAATTTTACTCTTAATTTTGATTTCATTATTTCGTTTTGTATCTTTCTATTCTTTACCCAATCTCTTGGCAAATGTAAAATAAATAAATTAATAAAAAATCAATGAATTTATGCTCCCAAAAGGATTGAATTGTGGACACCCCAACAAGTCTCCTTCACCAAATCAAACACTAGGTCACCAAATCAAACACTAGGTTGTGTGTGTTTTAATACTCTCATTTTTTACTCTCTCAATTTTAATAAAAAAAATAAATTATAAGTATAAGATTTTATTTCATTATATAGAAAAAGAATCTAACTCACGATCGATTATAGGAACTTGCTTCCAACCGCTCCAACTATGCAACGTGACTTTGTTCCAACATATATTAATTAATATTAATATGGATGAAGGTGAAGGGTGTCTGTTCGTCGAATGGGAGCTGCCCAGCTGCGCTTCTTGGTGGTGAGTACTGCAAAAGGCGAGAAAAAGCTGCTAAAGATCATCATCAAAGCTTCTTATATATAGTCGGTGGCAAAACCTCACATGCAGTGGAGCTTTTGGTTCATCATTCCAACTTTAAATTTTGAAAATTAACCAAAAGGAACCACTTGACTTTGGATTTGCTCATATTTTGGAAGGAGGGATTGGATTTAAAGTTATAATTGGGACGGTGGTGGGCCGGTGGCTTTGGCTCTGCAGGGGTAGCCATCATTGGAAGAGAAGAGTTCTTTGGGATCTGCAAACGCAGCGCGGCTGTATTAGGCGTGTCAGATCTCAAGAGTCCTGACAGCCCAAAAGAAGACAAGCAACAAGAAGAAGCAATCTCTCAACGGTATTTTTATTCAACAAAGCCAAGCCTGTAGATAGATTACGAACAGAGTGAGAGACAGAGAGAGATCAGAAAGGATTGTCAGGGAAACAAAGCAATCAGCTGGAAGAAGAAGAGGAACAAGACGATCAGTACCCGTTTCAGAATAAAGAACGATCGATGATGAAGAATGCTGCTAAGTGGTGAGCACTGTCGTGGAATCTGATAGATATTCTGAGTTTGGGTTTCTGTACTGATTTTTATTCTTCCCGTGATGAAGAATAGGGGGCGAGGAGATGAGACGGTTCAGGTCCACCGCGGCGGCCGGAAAGACCGGCACAGCAAGGTTTTCACGGCGAGGGGTCCCAGGGACCGGCGGCTCCGGCTGTCGGCGCATACCGCGATTCAGTTCTACGACGTGCAGGACCGGCTGGGCTACGACCAGCCCAGCAAAGCCGTGGATTGGCTCATCACGAAAGCGAAGAACGCCATTGATGAGCTCGACAAGCCGTTGCCGCCCCCGCCATTGGAGCCCCCAAGTGCGGGCTCCAGTGAATCGGCGATGGAGCACTACCAAGAAAACGATGTTTCACTGTTTCTGCAATCATCAATGGATGCCCCATTCATTTCAGAAACTATGAAATCGTTTTTCCCGGTCTGTTCCGGCGCTTCACCGGTGAATTTTCAGGCTGATCGGCCCATTATTCCGACGAATTTTGGGGCGAATTATGATGAATACATCTTCGCCTCGCATTCAATGGCGCCGCGGCCATTTCTATGCGAAAGCTCGGCGCCATGGCAGAGGGGGCCCCTTCAGTCCAGCTTTCCTCCATCTCCGGCCATCCAACCGTGTTTCGTTGCCGGCGAGGGTCTTTTACAACGTCAAATTCACGGCGCCGGCGCCAATCAGGATGGAATGGTTTCTTCGTCCTCTGATTCGCCCAATTCCCTCCATTGATTCTAGCCTATTCTCTTTCTTGTTCTTCGATTCGATGGGTTCATGCATGTTGATGATTTTCTTGTTGAAACAGAGATCAACTTTTTGTGGACGTTCGTTGTGATTATTACTTATTTGCAGACTAGTTACTAGACGATTGATTTCCCATCGTTTGATGTATTCCAGAGTTTTTGAAACACAAGGGCCCTGACGTAAGATGAAAATATAGGGAAATTTTGCCAGATACCCTTGAATTAACATAGAGAAATTTGTTCTCGAGCCTGAACTTACTTTATTTTATTCGTGTTGGACAAATATTATTGTATCAGACAAATATGATATTACATTATACAAAATCAAGTTAGTAACATAGATTCCTATTAGGAAAATATGATTTTATTTTTCTTGTAATCTTAAAATTATTCATAGCCAATGAATGCTGTGGGGGCAAAATCTCTATTGAAAAAAGTTGTCACATGCTGCACTATATGTGAAATGGCACCACAAAATTACCAAAATACTTCTTTAAAGAAGTCAGTCTAAGTTTACCATGTGTATCTTTAAGGAAATTAGTCTAATCTTGTCAAGTGTCTTTATCTTAACTCATCCAGGCGATGACATGTACTAACACCACGGTGAATGTTGTTAACTCTTATATATGAGTTATATAGTTTTGACATTGTCAATCTTTGAGGCGAGAAAACACCCAACACGATAGTGTTTTAGAGTTTTTAAAATGTTTTCTATCTTGAAACACTAGACAAACTTTTTTGGGTTGTTCTTAAAAGTTTAAAAACATTTCGGGATCATTTCAAAATATTAAAAATGTATTTCTATTCCTCAATTACGTTAGAGATGAAAGTAATTTTATCTTTATTGTTTAGGCAACTACATTAGGGACAAAAATAACTTGTGTTTTCGTTTGATTGAATAATTATTTTTTATAATTTTTATATTAAAAATTATATTTACTAAAAAGTTCTTATATTTTTTTATTTACATATTTTTCACACATTTCTAATTACTTTTTAAAAAAAATATTATTTTTTTATTTTTATTTTATATTACATTTATTTTTTGTTTCCATTTTTGTGTCACCTAATTATCAACTAACGATCCCTAATAGATGAACAATACTTGAACATGTTGGAGCATACAATGAGTATATGAGATTAATAGTGATTAGTAAGGAATCCACCTTCCCTGTTGTAGGAAATAATAAAATTATTTAAAAATTGAAAAAACATTAAAATGCATTTTATTTTAATATTCGTTGTACACTTTGTCACCTTTTGTTTGATTTTAATGTATTCTTTGAAATTTATATATTATACTTGTAACTGTGCATTTCTTAATATTTTTAGATAATAAAAATAATTTGAGGTAATATTCTTACATAAATTTTAATGTATTATGTAAATTGTGTCATTAGTTCTCATTTATCACCTTTGTCAACGCCGACATCCACCTCTCCACTTTGACATCATTGTCGGAGATCTGTTAAGTCAAATCCTTTTGAATATAACTCTATTCTAAATCTTTATTTTATTTGTATTTAGTTTTATTTAAATTATTAATATATTTATTTAAAATATAGTTCCTATTTCAAAATTAATTTTGAAATTATATATATATACACATTGCATAATATAAAAATCTGTATAGTTTGATGATAAAATAATAGAAATATCAAGTGATTGGACATGTGTTAATTGAAAATTATCTATAGAAATCTAGCTTAACCTTCGATTGAGAATATTACTCTTGTAACGATTTTAAAGTGGGTCTAAGTGTTTTAATATTTAATGTCAATTTAATGACATTTTAAATGTGGGTATATAGTATTTTAATACTTGATGATAAATTACTTTGATGGCATAAAAATAATTTTAGATCTGTATAATTTTATTTTATGATTCATGTGATCATAAACATAAGTATACGAGTCTAACTTTTAAGAAATTGAAAAATGATGTAATGGACCACAATTAATTAATAATGAGTTCATGGGTTTATCAAGAGAGGTATATAATTGTTGGGTTGGGCTTGAGCCCAATGATAAAAGAATTTAAATTTTTTTATATGGATAAAAAAAATTAAAATAAAAATATGTGTTAAATATAAAAAATGCCCTAAAAAACTTGTCTGTTATGAGAAAAAAAATGACAAATAAGTCTTTATTGGGGGAGGGGGGATAACGCAGCCTGTAACTGTTTCTTCCGCTTTCTTCTTTTTCTTTTCACCAGGGCGTATCTCTAATTCAAAGCCGTATTCCTTTTTCTCTCATTCAATGTTCCATTGCTTTCTTCTCTCTTCATTTGCCCATTTCATCTTCTTCTCCATCCATTCTTCTTTTTTGTCTTCTTTTTCTCTCATTTTTCTGTTGGCGACTAGAGCTTTAGTGGAAGAGTCTCAATTGCTTTCTCTTCTGTTGGGACATCTTCTCAGGCAAGTTCTCTTATACATTCCTTATTACAATGCAAGTTTCATTGACTTTCCTCTCTTCTTATTTATGCAAGTTCCTTTCCGCATTCTCCTTTAATATTCTACAAGTTTCCTTGTATCTTATCTCATTCTTAAGCAAGTTCCTTGTTCGTCTTCCCAATCTAGCTTACCGGGATGACTGTTAATGTATATATATATGTATATATATATACATTTGCGTGTAATTTTTCTTCCTTCTGTTATAGTATTTTTTTTAAATTTCCTTGCTACGCATCTTGCAGTTCCTTCGATATTTCGAATGGGGTTGTTTTACCCCAAACTTATTTTCTGCGAATGGCATATTTTTGTTTCAGTATAGATACAAAAATTCTGTTCATTTTTGTATCGAGTAACCGATTATATATATATGTAAATAGAGAAGCCCATTCCAATGGAGTTCCCAACCATTCGAATTGGAGCTTTCTTTCTCACTATTGAAAATGAGCCCCATTCCAATTGAGCCTCTTCTAATAGCCTCAACCATTAGAATGACCCATGCACCATTCGAATACCCCTTACATATATGCATATCCCTTCTTCGAATGTCTCTTGAACCATTCGAATCATACTCACCTATATATATACACCTCATTTGAATGCCTTATTGTTTCATTCAAAACCCCACTTATCATTATAGCTTAAGGCATATTCGAATGTTATAGCTATATTCGAATATGCTCAGCAAGTCCAAATATACATACATATATGTATCAGATTCGAATACACTATATACCTCCATTGAATACCTTACCCAATATTGCTAAATGCATATCTGGATGTCATAACCCATATTCAATTACCCCCCATCCATATCCAAATATTTATACACATATAATTGAATATATTATATCGTGATACTGATGCCCTAATTTCAATAACTCAAATTATATGTATAAAATAAATAAATATATATATATATAAATACCTGGTATGCATTCAAATAAATTGTAAAGAATTCGTAAGCCTCTTAGAACTTGATTAAATCAATTCTTGAATAAAACATTGTATCTCGTGTGCATACTAGATATGAGTGAAAAACTATCCAACTTGTGAGATAAAATTTCATGATGTTTATATATATATGGAAGTGAATGGATGACACATCATTAAGAATTTGACATTTTTGCACACATTCGGTATGATAATATTATGATGTTTCATATTATTGATCTTTGTGCACCTATTATTTTGTACAGAGGGAAATGGTACCCTAGAGCACCTGGCACGGGACGACGTGGTCATAGCCTGACATGTTGGCTCCATATTTATTTGTGAGATTCTATTTACATGTTACACTCTTGCATGTGTTGATTGATGGCTTGCAAGTTTGGGAGATTTGATACTAACATTGAATTTATATGCACATTTGCATAGTGGTACATGCTGGCATGATGTATTTAAATTGGAATTGATAAAGTCATAAACTATGAATCTTGTACATAATTGTTGAGTCCTTGATTACTCTTTTTGGTGTTACTATGTTCTTGGATCCTATTCATTGTTCATTGTTTCTTGAACTTGCTGAGCCTTGTGGGTCACTTGATCTTCTTTGGCATTCTAGATAAAAGAAATGTTGTTATTGGGGGCGAGTCCAGTAGGACAAAGGTCCAGGGATAGTGGTGTACGGAGACGCGTCATAGTTTGAAAATCCTTAGCAGTATTTTTGTGAGACTTGTATTGAAATGATTTTATGTTGTTAATTCACACTAAAGACTTTTATTTATTTTGTATGGCTTTCGAGCCTAGACTTATGAGGTATTGAAAATGTAACTGAATCTTACTTAAGTTTT
Source organism: Diospyros lotus (assembly GCF_014633365.1). NCBI lineage: Eukaryota > Viridiplantae > Streptophyta > Magnoliopsida > Ericales > Ebenaceae > Diospyros > Diospyros lotus. The sequence goes on from NC_068352.1 coordinate 20,070,294, forward strand.
CGTTGCTAGTAATAAAATGAATTGTTTGTTTTAATATGGTCTTGTTCTATATCATCACTGTGACAACATCCTTTCGAATATCCTATACTAGTGGGAATATTCGAGAATGAGCCCTTACAACTCTAGTGTCAAATTATATTACTAGAGTAATCTGCAAAGAAACTAAGGGTTTCAAGATATTAATCGAGTAATGCTATACATTACACAAGTAATATATAAAGAAATCAAAAGGTTCAAAATCTTACTCAAGTAAAAAATCTATATTACTCGAGTAACTTGGAAAGATTCAAAATATGTTTAAAATCTTACTTAAGTAACCCTGATACATTACTTAGTCTTGGCTCTAAACTTGAAATTCAAATTTTGTTGACTATTTTCGTTTTAAACACAAGCCAAGACTTATATACAAAGGTGAAGCTCGAAATACAATTTGAAAAAGAAAAAGAAAAAAAAGAGAGAAAGAAATAGTAACAAAGAGCAAGAGCTTCTGCTTAAAAGCGTTCTCTACAAGAAAGAAGAAATAAAGCTATATGTCTTCATTTTTTTCATTCTAACCTCTATGTTGTCCTAGTGAGTTTCTCAACAACGTTTTTTTTCCTTTCATGTCTATCTTTGAGAGAATACCTAAAGTCGAGAGAGCCATCTCATAATCATTCTTTTCTATACTATGAGATTTATCTAAGGGTTATTGCATCAGCCCAAGTATAAAAAACATTGTAAAGATTATTGTTTGATCCCTTGAAACAACACATCGTGGTTATAGTTGAATTTGTCAAAAGCTATTGTTGTAAAAGAAAATAGTGCTCACCTTTCATAAAAAGGCACTGGATAGTAAGTTTGAAAATCCTTGACAAGAATTTAAGATAGTGAATGTAGGTAATTGAGATCAAACTACTATAAATCGTTGTGATGTATCTCATTTACTCTATTGTATTTATTTTTCTATTTACTATTTGGTTCATTTATTATTGTTCGCTTTTAAAAATTAATTTTTTGGGTGAGCTTAATTCACTCATTTTTTAAGCTAACAAGTTTTTCAATATTATTTGGGAACGGTCATCATAGCTCTACCTCAATGTGGGAACCAATAATAAAGAGAGGAGTTGGTCTTTTGGTATAACTTCTAAAACTCAAATTAGTATAATCAATGAGTAGTAAATGTGTATGAGCACTATGAGTTTCATCATTTATTTGTAGGGTTTCATGACTTTATATAGGTAAGGTGTGCTAGGATACTCGGAGTTATTATTTTCAAGATTCCTAAGCATGATTATTTTTGACTTGGAGTTGAATCTCTTGGACTAGAAAGAGATAGCCTCGAATATTTGGAAATAAAGTGAATTGGGATATTCAAAGTCTTCTCAATTATCTCAAGTTGGTAAAGAGTTTATCAAACTAGATGGAGATAATGCCATTTTTGGATTCCTCGAAGATGAGATGAGCTAGATATGAGCCAAGATCTTTAGAATTTCTCCAATACTCCACTTCTTGGTTAATTCTTGACTTGAATATAGGTAAATGACAAGTTTGGATAAGGATCTTGGAGTTAGATACTAGTAGTCATCTTTCATAAGATGGGTAAGGAGACATGTATTATCTCCTTGTTGCTTATTGATAGAGACATGTGGCCAAATAATGCTAGTTAATCTTCAAGGGCAACTTAGTGATTTCATTTTTTTTTTTTTGTATTTCCCCATTAGTTTTTTTTTTTTTTTTTTATCATTTTTTTTCCTTTTTCTTTACATTAACAAGGTGATAATAGTATATAGGATCGATCATCATAACTTTGCCTCAACATGAGCACTTGTAAGAAAAGGTGAGATGGGTTTCTCAAGTATAGTTTTCGACGCTTAAGATAGTATAATAAATGAGTAATAAATGTATGTGAACATTATCAGGCTTGTGTCTTTACCTGTAAAGGTTTCGTGCTTTTATATAGAAGAGGTGTGGTTTGGATACTTGAATTTATCATTTTTGATATTCCTAGACTTAATTATCTTGAGTTGGAGGCAAATCCATTAGACCAGATGGAGATAAATCTAAGCTTAGATAATCTAGAGATGAACGGAGTCACAATAGTCATAATTTATTTTCAATACTCCCATGTTTGATTATCTTAACCTGATAGAGAGTTTATCAGACCAGATAGAGATAATGCTAGTTTCGAATTCTTTGAAGATAAGACGAGTTGAGATATCTAGAGTTATTTTTAATTACTCTCGTGATTGGTGATCTCGAGCTAGTATGGAGTTGCTTTGGTCAAATAGAGATAATGTTAGTATTGGATTCTTTGAAAATAAGATGAGCTGAAATATTTGGAGTTATTTATTATTACTCTCATATATACACGGTGATCTAGAGATAGTAAAAGTTGCTTGGACTAGATAAAGATAAATGATAGGCTCAAACTCTCCAGGATAAGGGCTTGGGAGTTGGATGCTTTTGTCAAAGCTAAGTTAGGTGAATGGACACATGGTTGGATGAGGTTGGTTGACATTCAGGGCAAGTTTAGTGATTTCTCTTTTTGGGTTATTTCTCCATCATAAGGTTATGATATCAAAAATATTTTAGAAAATAAGAACAACTTAAACTTTAATTTTGGATTCATTTCAAACATAAGTTCGTAAAATTCAATCAAATTTCATATTTTAAATTGCCATTCCAAATGTAACAATTCATTATAAATGAATTTCAAATTTTGAGGTTCATTCTTCCAAATAAAACCTTAGACATCATTAAGAGTGTCATGGTCATTTTACTTAAACTCTTAAATCCTAATAAGCATGAGATTATCCAAATATTAGTGAAATCAATAATCCAACTCACAAGAATACATTGTGTAAAAATGTTTTTTTTTTGGGTAGTTTTTCAATATTTGTTTCAAAAATATATAGCACATTTTCACAATAAAGATATTTTACATCAAAACAAAAAGAAAAAAACGACTTACCAAATGAATTTTAGTAAGCCGTGTTATATATATATATATATGCATATATATATTTCATTTTAAATTTTTATATAAAAAATTTTGAAATAAAAAAAGGAGCTTAACAATTAATTTTGAATTAGACCAAAGATGAGATGATTATCAATTAATTATTATTTTTTGTTGTCTATGGTATTTATATTATGGAAAATTGTTGGCATAAGTACATTATTAAGGACGTGATTAATGACTTTTTATTTTTTGTTTTCTTTCTCTTTTGTTATACAGTCATTACCATTATGAAGTATGTTTATCAAACACACCCAATTAACTCGTATAGTTATGTGTTTTAGAATAAAAATTTACCCTAAAAAATCTCAAAGTTAATTTGAAAATACCACCCCCTTAGACATGTACCATACATAAGAGTACCATTAATTGATCATTTTTAAAATTTTTAATAAAAAAATAAGCTGCGGTGGTCATAACTTACTTTTAGTCTTCCAAAGGGTTATTTTACAAGAAAATGTCATTATAATGTGTGGTATCCGGACCCATTTCAATGGTTTGAGTTTTTAAATTGATCAGAATTTGGTTTATTGGTAAGGAAAATTCTATTTACAGCCACTTATTTTGTTCTTTACAATCACTTTTTAATACATTTGAAATACCATCATTTGAAAATTTATCTTTACACTAACCATTACATCTACTTTCTCCCTTACCATTGCAACCACTATTGCCCGCGAGCAGCCATACGTAATCGACCATTCACGTCAAAGATGATGTGACAAAGACTAAAAATGAATAAAAATACAACTATAAAATAGAAGAATAATGATAATGCATCCAAATGCATACACACACACAATTGGAGAATCAAAGATCGTTGGGGAAGCGATCATAGAAGAGGGTTGGCTATGGTAGTGGCCATATTGACTGGTAGTGATCGCCTTTCATGTCTCCCAAACCCAGGGGTTTAGGGGCCATGAAAGCAGCTCGAACCCAAGGCTTCGGGGTGCTATGAAGGCCGAACCCTAGGGTTCGAGGGCCATGAATGAGCCTCGAACCCCAGGATTCAGGTCATCTTCTTTGACCAAAGAAAATTGTCGAAGAAAACACACATATATACATATTGTGTGTTTGGTTGTAGTTTTGGATAGTAGATTGGATATCACTGTCGAGTTTGTCTGCAATTGGTATGATATATATATATATATAGCTTGAATGCTGAACGCGTCCATGAATGCTGAAATTAATGGGTGACAGCCATGAATGTTATATACATACACACATATATATACATATACTTAAAATGTGGGTGTGGAACTTATAGTCCCCTGAAAGTTTGGGGAATCCCAAATTTCTTGAACCCTGGGGTTTTGGGGACTGCAAGTGTCTTGAATCCCTGGGTTCGGTCATCCGAACCTTGCCCAAATCCCAAAATTTTTCAAATCCCACTAGAATTTTTTTATAATTTTTGTTTGATTGGTTTGTTTTTCTTTTTATATTAAGCTAATTATGAGAATGAAACCGCTTTTACATTTGAGTAGCCATTTGATATTATTTGACGTTTACTATAGGGGCATGCGATGGAGGGTGGCAAGTGATCTGAAAAGTAGGGTTTGATGTCAATAATAATTGTACCTGTGCATGATGAGTGTGTGCGCAATAGTAATTTTAAAATATAAATGGTTTCAAAAAATAATATGGATGATTGCGGATAGCAAGGGTAAAATTTTAATTAATTGTGACTGCAGGAGTAAAAAGTCTTGCTCCAAATAGAATTTCTTTATTGGTAATGGTGCATTGCCAAAGACTGAGAAAATCAACAACTCAAGCCATACTGATGTCAGAGGTGGCATCACGGCTGGCATGTTGGATTAGACATGCATGCCATGCAAGCCCCAACATAAAAAAACCTTCCGTTTCACATTGAATGTATAATCAATGTCAAACTCGGTAAATAAGGTCTTCACTAAATTTTATAAATTATTCCACTTAACTCACATCAAATGAATCCCAATCAAACTCACCTCACCATCATCAACTCGATTCCCAACCTGGCCTAGCTGGATCTGATGTGAGTTCCAAATAATTTCTCGGAAAAAAGGGGGTGAAAAATTGTTAAGAAATGCTACCAAATTGTCTGTACGTCTTAGACGTCTAATGTGAAATGTTTATCTCATTGTTGAACGTTTTGCCTGGAGGGGGCCGGCCGGCGTCTGTTTAGAGGCAGCAGGGAAAAATATGTGGCGTTGATTCAATCATAAGCTTCATTTTCCGGGAAAGTCTACTTTGTTGACTCATTGCCCCCTATTAGAAGCCCAATTTTTCTACGCCATTTTCCAGCCCGCTAACTACTCTCGTCTTTTGACAAATTCTCACACCCTATTCTATTCTGTTATCAGATAATGACATTTTAATTTATTTTTTTTAAAAAAACTATACATAATAATAATAATAATAATATAAGACCCAGTTATGATATTTTGTAATTGTGAATTATTTCGATCCAATTTTGTTTTTCTTTTTGATATTGGATCGATAGTAACGACTCTCCCTTCTTTCAATGTTGAAATAGCCCGTATAATTATAAATGCATGATATGGACAACACAAGGGGAGTGTAAGAATAATAATAATAATAGGGCAACCTAGAAAATAGTGACAGCCATGGAGCCTAATAAATTAATTAATTAGGTTGAAATAAGAAAGAAGGGCCACAAATTTGATGTAGGGTAGCTAGCTTTACGTGCCCTTCTTTGTCTCTAAAACACGGCATGGATATATGGACATGGAGATTTTTCTTTTGGTCAGTGGTTATTATTAAATTAAACACGCTTATATATTGATTCAGAAACACATAGTTGAGTTGACTCGACAAAAGCCTCTACCACCGGAGACTTCTTCTGGAGCATTAGCAGTGTCTATACTCTTCATGGAAGTCATGGTAATTAGTAAATGTAAAACATATATATATATATTTAAATAATACACATTTATTTGTATTTTATTTTTGTTTTAAAATAATTTTATCAAGAGTAATGCTAGCAATTGCCTTATGTTTAGCATAGTCTTTTTTATTTAAGGCACAACCAAAATATAATAAATATATATATATATATATATAGTATTTTTAAGAGTAATGTTAGGAAGTGTCTTAAAAGGCACGTAAACATTATTTTTAGATAATGTACACTTATTGTATCTTATATATTTTCAGCACTCAAAAAATTTCATTGGCTAATAAAATATTAATTGAATTATTTAGAAAGTAAAAATAAAGGGTAATAATAATTAAGTGTCTTGTTTGAAAATAATGTATATTTATTTTATATTAAAAAATATTTTTAAGGCAGTCATTGTATCTTAATTATTTTTAAATAAGATGTAATATTTAAGGGCACAAACACCCTAAGTGAGAAATATATTTTATTTTTATTTCATAACTAACCAATAAAAGTGTTTCAATAGAAAAATCCTATATATATGCGTGCGCCCGCGCCCTATAATTTTGTACAACGTGATTAGCATTACCTTTATTTTAATTGAGTTTTGTTAATATAGGTATTGGTTACGGTACATTTAATATATTTTATTTTTAACATTCAAATATTTATATTGATTAAATTAATTAAATGTTTTAAAAATATAATTCATTTAGTATTAATGAATAAAGATATTTAAATATTACAATATATAAATACATTAAAGATTAATGAATATTTAAGGGCACCAACGACGATGAAAAGTTGCATTGAAGCTATAATAAATGGGCGAGAAAGGAAGTCATATTCAACAGTCAACTGCGAGAAAATCAGGGGGTTGGAGTCGTCAGTTTCTTCCACTGCTGTTTCATGAAACCCTACTCCTCACGCATCTTGCGAGCCAACAAATAAGTCTCCTCAAGTAACACTCCAAACCCATCCCCTCCCCACCAACCAAAGCAAATTCACACCCATTTCCCCTCCCAAATCATGCACCCACCCTCCGCCTCCGCCATGCCCGACGACCAACTATATCCTCAACTGCCACAGCCTATCGGTAATTTCGGGCCAAATTATCATCAATCTTTCCAATCTCATAGCAGTAGCCACTATGACCTGAACAGCAAGGTCATGCTCACCGCCATAATCTCCTTATCGATCATCATTGTGATCGTCACCATCCTCCACATCTACGCGCGAATCATTCTCCGGCGGCAAGCCCGCCGGAGAGCCATCATCCAGCGGCTGAGACTGGCCGTCTCCCAGGGCCAGCCCGGCGACCCGCCGAGGTCCGGGCTTGACCCGGCCCTCATCGCCGCCCTGCCCATATTTCTCTTCAAACAAGTAGACGTTGAAACTGCAGAATCAACTGAGTGTTCTGTTTGCTTGAGCAGCCTCGAAGACGGCGAGATGGCTAGGGTTTTGCCGAACTGCAAGCATATTTTCCACTCGGAGTGCATCGATAAGTGGCTCGCCTCGCAGCCGACGTGTCCCGTTTGCCGCGCGGAGGCCGAGCCGAGGCTCGTCCCGGAGCCCCGTGAGCCGGCGACGGGCCCGACGCTGGAAGGGACTTCGTCAGACGGCGAGTCTCAAGCGTTGGGTAAGTTTGGCGGGTCGAGTTCGCGGCTGAATTCAGTCCGGCGGATGCTTAGCATGGAAAGATCGTCGAGAAGAAATCAATGCTGTGATGGCGCAGAAGATCTCGAGAGACAGTGATTCGGGTAAAATTAATTAAAAATATAATTACTTTATGAATGCCTAATTAATTAATTTGCATTATAAATGAACATGGATTAATACATACATACATACATACAACTATATATACAAAGAAAGCAGATGAATTTCCCGGCTCCGGTCGCCGCCTCCGGCGAATATGAATTTTCGGAGAATATCTTGTATTTTCCTAAATAAGTCCGAGATTTCTGTATCATCATCATATAATTAAGAATTAAGAAATTATGACTTTTGGTACTTCTTGGTAGGGTAGGGGCGGCCCCGGTGGAGGGCCATGTGCACACAGAGACAACACTGCTGTGCATGATGCATTCATTAGCTAGACTTTATGTTTTTATTTACCATTACCAATATTGACCTGACAATTATTCATTCTGAGGTTTGAAAATTGAACGCCAACTTCCCATCTTCCCTTCACAACGAGCCAATGACCGGCGCATCATGCGGAATTAATATAACGTAAACTTCCTTTTTATTCTAAATTAAAAAAATATTATTTATACAAATAATTGGATTATAAAAAAAAAGACCGACGGCGTCACATGAAAAAAATATTCTCACCCAATTAATCGTTGTTGTCTCTAAATAAAGCATGGCCGATCTGATTTCATCTCAGGATGAAGCCTGACCGAGCTTCATCATGCCCGGACTTCTTCTATTCACGATGCCTTGATAATAGATAATAAAATATGAGTTATGAAGTCTTATCAGACTTCATCATTGGACAAAGTTCAATTCGATTATCGAGTCTGACTTGTTGGTACATATAATACTGTTCTTAAATTAAATGCTTTCATTCTATATATTTATCATATTTACTTATATTTTTGTTTTCACTTAATATTTAGTATATGGTTGAAATTATTTATAAAAAATTAGCATATTAACAATTTTAAATGTCTATTTTATTTACTCTTTTAAACCCTACAAATTCTATTGAATAATTAAAATGAGAAAACGAATGCATGCATACTCATTTAATTAAATGATTTTAATTAATGAAGGTATATAGTATAGTAATATAACTTAATGTTTGAAATGATTTTTAATTTGATTTAATGCATTTAATAATATGATTCACTCAAACAATATTGTATTAAAACTTATTGCATGTATGGGTACGTACTTTATAAATTTATTTATCAGATTAAACTAATTTATATAAATTTATTTTAGTTCTTAAAATTGTATGGACCTCTTTGAATTTGTTCATTCCTTATAATATATTTTTTTCCAGATGACAGAAATGATAAAATGAAAGAATATATTAATCATTTAAATGATTTTAAAGTGATTTAATGGAGACAATACTGTGAAGTATTTATTAATTTAAAACCTTTAAATAAATTTTCTCATATGAAAAGAAACTTTTTAAACCCTACAAATTATTTTCAATTAATAATGATAATAAAAAAAATGAAAAGGAACTTATTAAAAGATTTTAATGTAATTTAATAGAGTTAACATTAATGTGTTTTAATGTTGCAAATGATTTTATACTACTATTACTATATCTAAAATTATTAATTAATATATCTATTTATATATTTGAAGAAATTAATATATTGTATAGCTAATTATAAAATTAAATATTGATTAAGAAATCTAGTGTTAGAATTATTTTCTATGAAAAATGTTACATTAATAGAAAATTTTTCATGCTTGCATGTTTGATTATTTAATATTTTTTATAGAAAATTTTCATGGTACAATACATTGAAATATGTTTTGACTTATTTTTCATAGAAAATTACAATTAGGGGAGGTGAAAATTGTTTTTCATGAAATTAGAAAATATTTTTCTTTTCCACCTTTTTCTAATCAAACACACCTTAATATTTGTTGTGTTATTAATATATTTAATATTATGATATTAAAATATTAATATCTTATAATTAGTCTGCTACTTATGGAAAAGCTTGTAGGGTCATAGTCTTTGAATAATATTAAGTATGCTGAATGGTTAATAAGAAAAAAAAAAAAACAAAAATAGTACACATAAAATACTTCATTGAAATTTAATTATAACAAAATTTTCCATCTTAAAAATGGGATAAAAGCTATTACCTCATCCCCCAGGCCAAGCCTCAGCTGATTGCTTTCTTTGGATTTTTTTTTGATTTTTTTTATTACGTATTATCACGAGCGCCCTCTGTTACTTGATCCCACGATTTCAGTATGAAATATAAATCAGAGAACCCAACAGCCAATTTTGACCTCTGGCCTTTCTCCACTAACGTAAGGGTGGTCTAATAGTCTTTCAACTTTTAGGATCATCATTGATTGCTGAATTTTTTTCCCTAGCCAAAACTCGAACACAAGATTTGAAGACCCAAAATATAACACTCTAACAGTTCTTTCTTTGTCAACTAATCTAGGACTCTTTGGATCCTTGTTTGGCTACATTGTTAATATGGTAGTCGCCTGAAGGTAGCTATAATATTTTCAAAAAAGAAGTCAAATTTTCCAACACATGACAAAAAATATAAGTTGTACATCCTGTTCTAACTTTTTATGTATTATGAGAGGTGTGATATATACGTGCAATATTATATAACAGTTGATGTTTAAGTTCTTATGTAGTGTGAAGTGTCAAATTGATGCTCGACTAACCTTGTCTTATTTATAAAAAATTAGTAACTTATTTAGTCTATTTTAAAGTTCAATGGCCGATTCTACCCCTATACCAAAGTATTGTGGCCAAAGTTGACTACTACTTAAAAAACAAAAAGAAACAAAATTATTTCAAAAGGGTAACATATCAAATTAGTCACTCTAATTTGACTCACGTACCAAATTAACCAATATACTTAGACTAATAAATTTTCGTAAATGAGGGTTGCTTCTAATGTTGACAATGGGAGAGGTGAGGGTCGGGGTGGCAAAACGGATTGGCAGATCATAATCGTGTCATCATGTTGAAACACACGTATAACACAATTATGATAAACACGAACACGACACGATTAATTAATCATGTCAAAACCCTTAACCCTAATACGGATATGTTTATTAAACGGCTTATATGACACGACACGCGTAACCCGTTTAACAAACAAGTTAAACAGATCACACACGACACGACACGATAACCCACTTATTAAATAGACACGACACGACACGACACGACACGTTAACATGAATAAAAACCTATTAATACGAATAAAACACATTTAACCTGTTAACATAGGAATATTCTCAACAATCAACACATAATAAAAGTTATCTAATATGTAAAATAAAATACGGTCATATAAGAAGAAAATAAAAAACAATCATCCCAATACTAAAATAAAATACAATCATCCAACAACAAAATAAAATGTTCTAAATAAACGTATTCAGGTGAACCTGTTAACCCGTTTAATTAAATAGGTCATTACGTGTCTAAATGGGTTATATGTGTTGACCCACCTAAGACACGAAAATAACTGTGTTATAAACGGCTTGACCCGTTTATGACCCAAATCCGATTAGCCCTAACCTTAACCCGTTTAACTCCATTTTGTTTCGTGTCGTATAATCAGGTTGTGCCAAAAATTTTCAGCCTTAGGTGAGGGTGAGGCAAGCTTGCCTTATTCTTTTAATTGCAAAGCCCACCCCATATCTCGGGAGTAAGGGTTTTTTAAGGTAGTGTTTGTTAACCAAAATATAGAGCGAAAAAGATTAGATATGAGAAGTGAACTGTCCAGGCCCAATCTTGGCCCTTTCTGTCTAGGCCCAATCTCAGCCCCTTCCCTCGGGCCTAATCTCGACCCCTTCCCTCAGGCCTAATCTTGGCCCTTTCCCTCAGGACCGACCTCGGCCCAATCTGATCTACATTTTTGGACCCAGCTTTGGCCCAATGCCTGCCTGCCACGACATCATTGCAAACCCACTGGATATCCGCACATTCGTCTCAGATCCAATCCTCATTAATGACAGATCCTATCCACATTAATAAAGGTCCCGTCGCCACCATGTTACCACCTGGGAACCACCACTGGCGCCGGATAGCCAGTCCAATCAACTGCAAGCGCACGTTTCATGCATGCAGGAGGATATCTTCTCCTTCTATATCAAGCAGCTCTCTTTAGAGCTAAGGTATGTTCTCTCCTCTGACCTACTGATACACTACCACATCTTACTCTCTTACTCACTCGATCGTCGGAGTCCTTGCAAGTGCCAACCGCCCCCCGGACGGACTCGTCACCGGAGCCCGCGCCCTGCCTCCGATCGTCCCCTTATTTTTGGTCAAGAATGAACATCTGGCGCCCACTGTGGGGCCCAATAAAACTTACCTACCCTATAAGCTCACCAAAGCCTTTCGAACCGATCTCTTCGTAACCACACCATGGTGCGAACCAGAAACGCCCTCGCCCAGGAGCCAAACAACCTTGGTCACTCTCTATAGAATCCAGCTATCATAGAAGTCATACTCCAGACAGTCAAGCGGCTTCACAATCAAATGGACGAATTAACGCACAACTAGCAGCCTAACCAACCCAACAAACGAGCTGACTGCGATGTCGAGGGTAGTCGTCAGCAACATCATCGGCTACTCACACTCTAGCTCCATCAGCTTCCACGTCACTGTACTCTCATAGCCACCCCTTCTTCAAGTTCATCATGACAGTCCATTTTCCCGATGATTTTCGCCCTCCCTGTGCCTTAGAACCCTACAATGGCACCACAGACCCCTAGGATCACCTTACCACCTTCAGCGCTGCCATGTTGATGATAAGCGAAAGTTTAGACTCGATCATGTGTCGAACCTTTCCAGCACACTGAGAAAGTCGGCCATGTTATGGTTCTCGTCCTTGGAGCCAAATTCTGTCCACGACTTCTCCGAGTTAGCCACCCACTTCCTTACTCACTTCTCCACTAGCCGAGCTCATCGTCGGACCTCGACCAGTTTTATCAACCTGAAACAGGGTGAACGCGAGCTGTTACGGGCGTTCATGAATAGGTTCTCAAGGAGCCCTTAAGATCAAAGATCTCAACCCCACAGTATCCCTACATGCCATTTCGAATGGGTTGAGAGCGGGTCCCTTTGCCGATTTACTGGCTCGAAAGCCCCCAGCTACCCTGGCCGACCTTAGGACATGGTCAGCAGGATACATCAACATGGAAGAAACCTCAGTCGCTCGACACGCGAAGGTTGAATCGCAAGTACAACCACAACCGACCCCCCAATTAGGGCCCTCTCCCTGGCATCAACACGGCCACAGGAGGGACCCCCACCGAAACCAGGAAGGTCGGGATCACAACAAAGGGCGAAGGGAACCACCTCGAGCCTTTGAACAACCTCGGTTGCGTTATGACGCTTACACTTCCCTCACGACAAGACGGGACCGAATTTTTCGAGAAGTTTACAATACCAGGGTCATCCCTCTCCAGGATATCAACGAGCAATGACCCCCTCGTGGCAACACCGACACCAGCAAACGATGTGATTACCACCGCATGTTCGGACACACAACCAAAAAATGCGCTGCCCTGAAGGACCAGATAGAGCAACTTGTTAGGAAGAGTTACCTCTGCCAGTACGTTTACCGACCCGACTAGAGGCGATGCCCCCAGGGTAACCCAGAAAGGCAAAGGAGCTACAGCCCTCAGAGGCGACACCAAGCATGCGATAGACAAAACGCTGGACCACCTCTAGGAAACCAGGTAACCGGGGTTATTGACACCATTTTTGGAGGCTTCGCAGGCGGATGAGAGTTCATCTTGGCTAGAAAGCGACATCTCCAAGTGGTAATGACAATAGGTAGCACCAAAAAAAGACCAAAGAAAATTCCCCGCCACGCTGCAATCTTCTTTATCGAGGAGAACTTTGAAGGCATTGATAAAAATCTCGACGATCCCATGGTAATATCGGTCATCGCCGCTAACTTCTTGGTGAAAAAGGTCCTCATGGATCAAGGTAGCTCGGTCAACCTATTGTACTTGTCGACCCTAAAGATGATGGGAATCCCCGAATAAGGACTAAAACCATTCGAGGGAAACTTGATTGGTTTCTCAAGGGAGCAGGTAGGAGTCAAGGGCTACATCGACTTGCGAACTTCATTCGAAATTCCCCCAATCGTCAAGACTATATGCATCCGATACTTGGTCATCAATTTCCAAACACCATATAACGCGCTGATCGGCCGCCCTTCACTCAACAAGTTAGGCGCAATAGTATCTACCCCTCATCTGGCCATGAAATTCTCAGTAACAGAAATCGAGGTCGAAACCATTCACGCCGACCAAAAAGAAGCCCGGCAATGCTACCACTACAATCTTAGGATCTGAAGCCCAGGGCCCTGTAAGGACGGCAAGGGAAGAGGTAATCCTAGGGACAATTACCAAATGGCAAGAACAAATGGCCAGACCTTGCACTCCGGTGTACACATGATAGAATTGGAAGAACAAGACCAATTAGCAAACGACTAACGTGCATAACCCCATCCTGAAGAGCCAGACTCTCGCTCAGAACAAGTCACATGTGACACGAGCGGCGCACTAGGACCAATGTTAGTAGCAGAGGCTGCCACCTAGCTGAGCCCGTGGCATGAAAAAGTAGGGGAAAACCTTAACCAAACAACCATGCTCTTTGAGAATCATCGTTACACTATTCCTAGTTAAATAAAGATGGTTGACTTTTTACTTGCTACTTGTCATCACTTCAAGCGAAAGCACGAACTTTCCTTCAAATGCTCCCTAGTAAGTCCAGGTATAAGCTCACATTCCCTCCATCGTCTTAAGGATGCTTTAGCTAGCCCCGCTCGGATGATTAAATGCAGAAATAAGTCATCTGCAACGTCGATATACTCGGAGCCACTATCGAAGTAGGCCAAAATAAAAAAGGTATGCCTAAAAACTCCACATTTTACAAATAGTACGCATCAGACAGGCGCACAAGACCTCGAGCCAGACTCGATTTTCCTTTGAGTCGTGCTAGGGATCCAGACTGACATGGCCAGTCCGCCTCGAGCAGACCTCGGGCACAACCCCGTCATTGTTCTAGGCGCCTTGAGCCCGCCTCAACCCCATCGAGCCATGCCTTGTATCAGACATGTGCACATGCCCCACGCGGACCTTGGGACTCAGACAGCTAGAAACACCGGATCCTGAGTTCGATCCCAGGAAACCTTACATCAGGACACAACACAAAACAAGGTACCTAGAAAAACTTACGTTTTCATTATGAACAATTTACATCTGATTGCAAGCCTCACGCCTATAACAGTTCTACGTTACACTCGCCTACCATACTATAATTGTTGGATGATACAAATGCTTGGAACTTTAACGAAGGACAAACAAACTGCTAAAGCACAGTTAAGCAGCGGTCGCACTCTTCAAGATTATCAGTAATCGCCTTACTTCTAAATCACCTAAAAAGGGTCGGACACCTTTTTGTACTTCCTGACATCCTGCCCTCCAAAGGGTCGGATTCTGCTAGCATGACCGCTGCTCCTAATGAAAATTCGGAGCGACCCACTGCCTAGGCAGTCCCGACATTTCCAAGTTTCGACCTTGGAGCAGGTAGATGATCCCCAACCACAACCAGATAATATCAACGTTAGTGGCCCAAGCCCTCGGATAACGACACACAACATTTCGCCAGAAGTAAATTCCAAAAAAGCCACATCACCCCTTTTAGACATGCCATGTCTCACCCATCCTAGTACTGCCCTCATCTCAATGCACTCAAACACGGACCTCTTTGCCTCTGCCATACCACTTAGAAAAATACCTTCCCCAAGGCCACCAACAGAAATGCCCTACTCAGACAACAAGCTCCCGCTGTAAAACACCGACCACATCTCTTTAGCCTCTCAGAACAAAGACGCAAGCAACATAGATAGCATGGAGCGAAACCATTTTCCCTTTTATAAACGTAATCGCCCAACGGTCGAAAGCCCCTCACCGTCTCCTAGGCATTGAATATGGTCAGGCTTCGAAAAACTGCGCCATCAAGGTTGCCATAATCTTACCTCGAAAAATGCAACACCAAATCCTGTCCTGGCCAATTAACCCCTCCCGTGTATTAGCAACACGCCTGGAAGACGAAGCGCTTTGTCCCCATAATACATTTGGTGCTAAAAACCCGTGTCATCTATAATCTCGAAGCCTGTGCTGCGTGCGCGACATTAAATCTCCCAACCCCTCCGCCAGACGCAAACCTGGCACCTCGAGTCCTAGGATCAAACACTAACCCAATCAAGATCCACCACATCCGCAATCAAGCAATAAAAAAAAAAGGAGGGGAGGGGGTCGCGATAAGTCCAAAGTCACGATGCTCCATGCCAAACAAAGGTTACTTTGCGAAAAGGAAAATATGATAATTCCAACGATAACAAAAATTACGATACTGCGAAATCGGATAAAATCGAGAAAACATCAAATGCCTACGCGATTACAGTCAGAAGAAGTAGTATATTAGCCCAACTTAGCCAAGGGCTCAGCATCGTCGGCAACACCTTCTCTAGCTCAGCCCACCGCGGGAATCTCCCTTGAAGCCTTGACCTGCGCCCCTTCGGTTGGGTCCACAAGACGGCCGCCCTCAACCCTCATGTATGACCTACAAGGTTGTAGGTCCAGGCTGGGGAACAAAGTCCACACGTGTAGAAGAGCTTCCTCGTAACCCTCCAGATACTCATTCGCAACATCCAACACTAGAGTCATGCCAGCCTCCGCCATCGATTGGGTAGCCCCGAGTGCCACCCACAAACGGGCGACCTCATCATTGAATCACGAAGTGAGGCCCTGGCATCCTCACGATGGCGGACAAGACCGCCCATGACCTTGCGGCAACGAGTCTGCGACGCCTCTGACTCCTCTAGTTACTAACGCAAGTCAGCCGTCTCCTTAGCCATCATTTTTCTCGCCTCGCCCTCCGCCGCCTTTTGGATACACTCCACCTCCTCTCGGTGCGATCGCTTAAGGGCAACGACCTCTGAGCGAAATCCAAGCTCCACTGCCTGGTACTCCACTAAAACCCCTAGGACCCGGTCCTCCACTCGATGGTATGCTGCCTGACGGTCCTCGGAGGCAGGGGACACACCCATAGATGGCACCCCAGGGAAAGCCTCAGCCCCCCCGGTGCCCCTCTGATGCTTCCTAGCCTGTGGTCGCTCCTCATCATGAGTAGTCAGGAGAGCGGGCTCGGTAGTAGAGGATGTCAGGCCAGCGATCGGGATAGTGGCGCCTCCTCCAACCTCACCGCTAACATTCCCCTGATGACCGGTAGGGCTAACATTTGAAATCTTTCTAATTAAAGCAAGGAATCACCTCTATCTATGAGAAAGGTTGGAAGAGCAGCACGCCTTTGGGAAGGAAATAGTGAGAGCGCAGAAACAAGGATGCGTACCTTCTAAAGTTGTTTCACACGTTGCATTCAAAAGCAAAATGCCACCATACATCTAAACAGAGCGTTAGGGGGCCACGCCACCTGTCACACGCCCATCACACATTCAAAATTCCCAAGGAAATCAAAGGCCATTGTACACACCTACGACAGCACCCACCCTACATCCCAAAGCCCCGCGCGGTATACACCTCAAGGGAACATCTCGCCGCCAGGTTCGGCCCCTACTCTACAAGGATTGAAGCACAGGTCATAAGTTAAAACCATTGGAAAAGATTTGCAGAAGAGAGCATAACTGTTCCTTCCCCACTCGGACAATGTACATAAGCAGGAACTCGACTGTACTCCGAGCGAACCCCGGCAATACGAGATCCCCCTAACACATATCCACAGTGGCCAACACCTTTCGCCTTCTTGAAGCTACACGTAGCATCACCTGGCTGGCACCTGTCACACATCTAAGGGATTACTAGTCGCAGTCCAAATAACACCCCCACCTTTCGAAAAAAATGCCCTTGAGTCTCGAGGCCATAGAGAATCTGGCTCATAGAGAATATTCCCCCGCTTACTCGTCTAGGGCCGACCTCAAAATGGCCCAGAGTCATCACCCCAGCAAAAACAAAATCGGCTCAACCAACCACCTGGGCACCTTCTAATCCAACTCTCCAAACTGTTGAGCACAGTAAAAATCGCTCAGGCTACCATTTTCTAGCTCGAATGCTTGACACTTAAGCATCCGACCTGGGGGGCTGTGGACCGTTCAAGCCCAATCTTAGCCCTTTCCATCCAAGCCCAATCCCAACCCCTTCCCTCAGGCCCAATCTCGACCCCTTCTATCCATGCCCAATCTTGGCCCCTTCCCTCAGGCCCAATCTTGACCCTTTCCCTCAAGACTGACCTTGGCCCAATCTGATCTACCTTCTAGACCCAGTTTTGGCCCAACGCCAACCTGCCACGGCATCATTGCAAACCCACTAGATATCCGTATAGCCGTCCCATATCCCATCCTCATTAATGGCAGATTCCATCCACATTAATGAGGGTCCTGCCCCTACTATGCTACCACTTGGGAACCACCACTGGCGCCGGATAGCCAGTCCCATTAACTGCAAGCGCACGTCTCATGCATGCAGAAAGACATCTCCTCCTCCTATATCAACTAGCTCTCTTCAGAGCCAAGGTATGTTCTTTTCTTTGACCTACTGATACACTGCCTCATCTTACTTTCTTACTCACGTGATCGTCGGAGTTCTTGCAGGTGCCAGCCGCCCCCCGGATGGACCTGTCGTTGGAGCCCGCGCCCCGCCTCCGATCGTCCCCCTATTTTTGGTCAGGAAGGAACAAGAAACATTTAAGATGTTTGTCTTTTTTAACATGTTTGCTAAACTTATCTGGTGGTCCTTGAAAAAGAAATCACGTAACTTCTTATACTAATTTTTTCAGATATGTTTATCTCTCTTATCTTTTCAAAATAAGCATATCTTGGTCTTACAGATAAGAAAAAAATAACACTTGTGTCATCTAATGTATTTCAAAAAATTTAACAAACAGTTTGATAAAAATTTTGAAATGTTTTCCAGTCTTATCTTAATCATTTTATATCTTGATCCGAAAAGTATTCTACTCTTATTTTGATATTCTTATTTTACTTATTTTAACAAACGCTACCTAAAGGGCACAAGACAAGTCTAGGTCTCTCAAAGGTTAAAAGTCTTATTTAATGAAATATATTCAAATAATCCTTACGCCCATATTTCTCAATTGTGAATTTTCATAGTTCGTTAATTTTATGAGGTTAATTAAAAATCCATTTACATCCCTAGATAAGTCTTTATTATGTTAAAAATGATTTAAATAAGTTTTAAAATGTTAAAAATGGTTTAGATAAGTTTCTCAAATGGTTTAAAAGTTAAAAGTAATCTCATGTTGGCCATGTGCAAATAGAAAAATGCATTTCAAATTGCATTAAATAAGTTTTATTTTTTAAGAAAAGTAGAAAATGATATTCAATTTGGAATTCAGCTAATAATGTTTCATACCCTCAAAATCACTTATTTACTTAATTAATAAAATATATATGATATATAGAATAGATCATATTTTTTATATTTTTCTATATTTAATAGAATAGATATTATATACAATATACCTATAAAGAAAGAGTATGGGAGTGCAGTGGCGGAGCCAGCGGGTGGGGGGGGGGGGGGGGGGGGGGGGGGGCGGTCCCCCAATTTTTTTAAAAAGTAGATTTTGAATATTAAAAAATAATATATTTTTATTATAAGCCCCCAACCCAACTCCCCCTGTCCTCCTCCTTTTCTTTCTTAAATTCTGTTAAAATTCTAGTTCCACCCTGACTTTTGTGGTTAGAAAAAAAAAATTCTATTGATAAAGTCAACAATTGAAAAAAAAAAAAATTTGAAGTCTCCAGTTAAAAAAATCCTAACTCTGCCCCTGTTGGAGTGGGGTGGGGTAGGGATACTAAATATCATCCAGGTTCCGACCTAATCCCTGTCAAATAGCTTTTGACCCTGCCCAATGAGGGCTAAGCGAGACCCAACAAGTTTGTGTAATTTGCTAGCACCAATTGCTCCTTCCTTTTCTGTTTTGGATTTGGGAATGTTCCACTTCTTGTAAAGTCAAAAGTTACATTACTGCCTTCTTAGCATAGTTTCGTAAAGGAAGAATCTCTTGAGGTGATTCTTTTTTTACCTTCAAATTCAGTGTTCGAATTCTGGATAGGAGAAAAAATTTAGCGGTCAGAAGTGATTTTAAAAATTAAAAAATGCATATCGTCTTCACGTTTATGGTTGTGTTAGGAATCGAAACTAGATGTTAGGTTCTCTAATTTACATCTTTTATTGATATCGTGAAACTGAATAGCGGGAAACACATATGATGGTGTGTTAAAAAAAATATTTATATTTGTTCTTAAAAAAATAATAATTAAGAATTCACAAGTATTGGGTGCTTGAGAAACATCAAGAGAGTAGCTTTTAATAGCTTGTTAGTCACTAGGTGTTGGATCACATGATCCAATCCGTCCCTGTGAGTAAACTTTCATGGAGTTATATCGCATTATTGCCACGTCAATCTAAAGAATTTCTTTGATATTACAGTAAATATATATGTATATATATAATTAAGTTCACACAAGAATTTATTTAAATTTCTTATGGATAAAAGTGAATTTATTTGTGCCTTTCAAAAATCTTTTTCCTAGTTTCTTATTGACACAAATCAACGCGTTTAATTTTTAATGTCCTCATGCAAAAAGAGCGAAAACATATGAATCGTAAATTTTCATGTGTATGTATCTCTATAAATCAATCACTACGATTTGGGATTTTAGAAATGATTTTCTTTATTTTTTAAAAGAAAGTGAAGTGTTAAATTGATCATTGAACTTTAAAATGAGTCAAATAAGCTACTGATCTTTTATAAATGATACCATGTTAACTAATCGTTGATTGGGTCTAATAACAATTAAACGAAAAATCAAGAAAGATTAAAACAAATTTATAAAAGAAAGAAAAAAGAATCTTGACCCAATGATTTTGGTGAATCACGAACCAAAGGTATAAACACCACTCCCAATAATGGGATGATAAGGTAAAAGATAAATTGGATTTAATTGCTATAAACATTATATGATAAGATTTGAAAGTTCTTAAAAATTTCAAGAGAAAAACTCTCAAGAAGACTAATATGTTGCTGATGTAGGCCCCACAGGGAGGGGGAATTGCATGGGTTGGGGTGACGCGAGGGAGGAAGGGGGGTGTGGGTGCAAACGAGGTGGGGCGACGCATGCAGTAGGGGGTGGTGTGTGTGGGGCCCACATCAAGCAATATATTAATTTCCAAGTTCTCAAATTTGCCTTCAAAATTCCTATCCCTTTCTTTACACATGAATGTAGCCTTTATAGCCAACATAATCCTAAACCTAATTGCCAAACAAATGGGCTTTAATTAAAACAAGGATGAACTTAAGTTAAAATAAGGTTTTAAGTCCAAACAAGCCCAAGTTGAAATATTCTAGCCCAACCAAATACAAGGTAAATTAATAAAACTAGACATAACTAAAATAATAACTAGGGCCAACACAAGAAGCCCATATGAAAATAAAATAAGTACATATTAGGCCCATAATAATTTAGGCCCCCAAAATGCAAATGACTTGGCCTTTTTGTGTTTTGGCTCAAATGCCTTTAATCTCGCTGCACTTAGATTTGAATAATATTTTAAATATTTTGGCCCACCTACTCTTGTGATTCTCTCAAGTTATCCAATCCAAATTGCTTAGGACTCTTGGCTTATGTCTCTTTGATTAGCCCATTTAGAGCTTTTTTCATCCTTTTTGCTTTAGTCATTGTCATTGGTCCACCATGGATGTACAATGGATCAGTAGTGGTGCTTTGCCGTCTTCATGACTGTTGTCTTGATCTACATCACTACATTTGATAAGAGAGATTGTGAGTTGAAAACTTATTTAAATTTTATTTTTTAAACAAAATACACAAAGAGTATTTTTGCTTTAAAATAGAGAAGTTAATTCATTATTTGAGAGAGCGGGAGAGAGACGTGGGAGGTGAGAAGGTCATTAACTCCAAGTGTCTCTTTGTTTGGACTACTCAACTCAAGTAATCATTAATCAGCTAATTCAACAAACCAATTTTCAAAACCCTAAACTAATCACCCCCAAATATTAAAATCCCATTTGAAAATCCTTCTCACGCAAAGTTTCCAAAATGTTTTAGTCCTTGAACAAATGGTACCTACCCAAATACAATCAATAAATAAATAGTTATTGTGAAATATACAGTATACTTAAAAACTTAAAAAGCTATTACTAGAGGGATTGTTGAGCAATTACTTCAACACTATTTCAGTGCATCAAAAAAATCCCTCCAGTGTGAAATTAAAGGGGTGAGGGAGAGCGTTTGACAATGTGTTGGAATGGACAATGTTTGGAGAATTTATTGGGTTCTCAAGTACTATTTGTGAAGACAAATGTTCATAAAACTGTGAAACTAATTCTGTTAAAACAATTAGCGATGTACCTAACTAGTCAGCTACCAAATGTTGGTTATTGAAGTTAGTTATAGCAGTTCAATCAGTAACAAAAACAGTATAAAAAACTTAGATCTCTTCTTCTGTAATTTGTTTTTTTAGTCTTTAGTTTTTATTCTACAATGATAATGATATACAGTTCTTTTTTCTCAACTCTCTGTTCTTCTTTGAGTCATCTAATTATTTCCTTTACATGGTATCAGAGCACAACTACAACAGGTTATGGCTTCTAATCCCTCGAATGCTTCAAACTCTGAATCAAAAAACACTAGTACAAGAACAACTTCATCTGGTATGGATTTCACTACTCTGGGTTGTCAGTTTGTCGATTAAGTTGGATAAGGATAATTACATGTTCTAGAAGACTCAGATCATTCCAGTGATTAGTGCTCTTGACATGGAACATCATATATCTGATTCATATACATCTCCAGCTCAATTCATTGAAACTAGATAGATTAGATAATAGTACAGATCTTCAGAAAAAAGTTAAATGAGTGTCTGGTTCAAAATAAGGCTGATAAATGGCTTCTTTGTTGGTTACTGTCTACAATAAGTGCAAATGTTATCACTCAAGTAACACATTGTTCTACTACTCTTCAGTTTTGGAAAGTTTTTGAACAAATTTTTCTGTAGGAATCCAATCCTAAGGTGTTACATTTGAAGAATCAACTGCAAAATCTCAAGAAAAATAACTCTTTAAGAGATTGTGGTCTTCAAATCAAATCAACTTGTGATAATCTAAAGGTAGTAGGCTACTCTATGACCTCGTATGACCAAATCCTATGTTTATTGAATGGTGTAGGGTCTCTGAATATGATTTTGTGGTTCCTTGATATCATATTTAACTAAAACTCTTACTCTACATGAAGCTTTGTCTATGTTAATGACTCATGAACAGAGATTGGAACAACTTAATGCAGTAAGTCAAGCAAATCTTACTAGTTTATTAGCTAATATTGCTGTGAATAATCAATCTTTTGCCTGAGGACGAGGTAGAAACTCTAATAGAGGTCGTGGCCATAATTTTGGTAGAGGTTATGGCCGAGCATAGAAGAGGAAAATTATTTTGTCAAGTTTGCTCTAAACAAGGTCATTTTGCACTTTAGTGTTATTTTAGGTTTGACAGAAATTAGCATGGTGTCTCATTATCTAATCAGTACTCAAAGAGAGAGGTTCTTATCTTCAAGGGGAGGTTTCTTATCATACTTGGTATATGGATACTGGAGCCATCAGTCATATTACTCCAGACCTGAACAAGCTTTCCATTCATTTCCTTATACTGGCACTGAACAGGTTTCTGTAGGTAACGATCATAAACATGGGATTTCACATCTTGGTAATAGTATAATACTGTCTTCTATAAAGTTGTTCAGTTACTACATTTGAACAATGTTCTACA